>NC_061509.1:151173251-151196243 GCF_022539505.1 Lolium rigidum
TTTCATCAAGTGTAGGAGGCATAGTATAATCACAACGAAATTTACTCTCCATAGTAGGTGGCACCAAAAGACCACTATCATTATCATCATCGAAATAGGAGGCAAAGTATCATCAAAGAAAATTTTCTCCTCAATGCTTGGGGGACTAAAAAGATCATGAAAACCAACTTTCCCCAAGCTTAGAACTTTCTATATTATTATCAACAATGGTGTTCAAAGCGTTCATACTAATATTACTACCAAGCATGCAAATAAGGTTCCATAGGTTTTTTAATTTTCGCATCAAACAATCCATGTTTTAAATCAGAAATAGAATAAGAAGCTCATTGTTGTCCATTATGCCAAACTAGTGTAAACAAGAAACAAAAAGATGCAATTGCAGGATCTAAAGGAAATAGCTTCGAGCACACACACAACGGCGCCGTAAAAATACTTTACCCGAGACCGTAGTATGAGAGCCTTTTACCTTTCCTCCCCGGCAACGGCGCCGTAAAAGTGCTTGATGTCTACGGGAGCTTCTATTCTTGTAGACAGGTGTTGGGCCTCCAAGAGCAGAGGTTTGTAGAACAACAAGCAAGTTTCCCTTAAGTGGATTACCCAAGGTTTATCGAACTCGTGGGAGGAAGAGGTCAAAGATATCCCTCTCATGCAACCCCGCAACCACAAAGCAAGAAGTCTCTTGTGTCCCCAACACACCTAATAGGTGCACTAGTTCGGCGAAGAGATAGTGAAATACAGGTGGTATGAATAAATAGTAGCAACGGCACGTAAAAGTGCTTTGCCCAGGACAAGAAACAAGCAAGTAGTAACGCAGCAGAGTAGTAACGCAAAGAAAACAAGTAAACAAGCAGCGATAGCAGTATTTAGGAACAAGGCCTAGGGATTAGACTTTCACTAGTGGACACTCTCAACATTGATCACATAACAGTACAGATAAATGCATACTCTACACTCTTGTTGGATGATGAACACATTGCGTAGGATTACACGAACCCTCAATGCCGGAGTTAACAAGCTCCACAATAATGCTCATATTTTAGTAACCTTTAGTGTAAGATAGATCAAAAGACTAAACCAAGTACTAACATAGCATGCACACTGTCACCTTCATGCATATGTAGGAGGAATAGATCACATCAATATTATCATAGCAATAGTTAACTTCGCAATCTACAAGAGATCATGATCATAGCATAAACCAAGTACTAATACGGTGCACACACTGTCACCTTTGCACACGTGCAGGAGGAATAAAACTACTTTAATAACACATCACTAGAGTAGCACATAGATAAATTGTGATACAAAACATATTGCAATCATAAAGAGATATAGATAAGCACCTCACTATGCCATTCAACAGTGAATAAGTATTCTGTGAAATATAGCCTAAGAGACCCACACGGTCCACACACTGTCACCTTTACACACGTGGGACAAGGAGTCTCCGGAGATCACATAAGTAAAACTCACTTGACTAGCATAATGACATCTAGATTACAAGCATCATCATATGAATCTCAATCATGTAAGGCAGCTCATGAGATTATTGTATTGAAGCACATAGGAGAGAGATGAACCACATAGCTACCGGTACAGCCCCGAGCCTCGATGGAGAACTACTTCCTCCTCATGGGAGCAAGCAGCGGTGATGAAGATGGCGGTGGAGATGGCAGCGGTGTCGATGGAGAAGCCTTCCGGGGCACTTCCCCGCTCCGGCAGGTGCCGAACGAGACTCCCGTCCCCCGCATCTTGGCTTCGCGATGGCGGCGGCTCTGGAAGGTTTTCCGTGTCGTGGTTTTTCGCCTCAGGGTTTTCGCGACGGAGGCTTTATATAGGCGAAGAGGCGGCGCAGGAGGGTCGAAGGGGTGGCCACACCATAGGGCGGCGCGGCCAGGGCCTGGGCCGCGCCGGCCTATGGTCTGGGTGGCCTCGTGGCCCCCTCCGGTCCTTCTCGGGTGTTCCGGATGCTTCCGGTGAAAATAGGGACTCGGGTCTTGATTTCGTCCGATTCCGAGAATATTTCGTTACTAGGATTTCGAAACCAAAAACAGCAGAAATGACAGAACCGGCACTTCGGCATCTTGTTAATAGGTTAGTTCCGGAAAATGCACGAATATGACATAAAGTGTGCATAAAACATGTAGGTATCATCAATAATATGGCATGGAACATAAGAAATTATCGATACGTCGGAGACGTATCGGGAGCGGGTTCCGTGGAAAGAGCCGATGAGGTCGGCTTCGAGGACCGCCTTGATCTCGTCATGCTTCTTCTTGAGCTCGTCGCGTCGGATCCTCGTACTTGACCGGAGTGCTTTCCGCCATCTCGGATGTAGATGGCGATGCGGCGGATGTCGAAGATGGTCCCACCGGGCGTGCCGAATGTGTTGCGGTCGAAACCCACCGGCGGGCAGCGACCGGCAACACCGTAGAGCCGGGAACAACTAGGACCGCGGCTGGCCCCGAGTCCTTCGAGCGACGGCCCGCAAAGCCTTCTCGGTCACACATCCGATGCTCGTCGCAAGGGCGTGCCACCTGACCTATACCCGGTCGGGAAGGTGTTGGATGATGCCTCGCTTAGTTTCCCGCATGGCATACACGTAAACGTTAAATACGAGCCTCGATCGGCTCTCGAGTTGTCCCGTGAATCGGCTCAAAGAGCCGATCCACCCATGATTCGTACGAGGTGTACGAATATATGGTGGTCCCGCTTGATCAAGATAAAGCTAAAGCGATCTACGACGATTTAGGGTTTTCACCGCATAATCGGATCATCCTACTCACGATTGGGCCTCGCGCTCGCGTACGGTGATCGTAAGCCGATCCTAGACAGGGCCTAAAAACCAACACGAGGTTGATCCTCGGAACGTCCTCGTCTAGGGCTAGCAAACTTCACCCTACACGCCGCTGGATCCTCCAACCCTTTGTAAGGCCTAACTATTGCGGATATTAAACTAATCCTTGAAGAACAAGGATGCAACCGTAACGGATCAGATCTACTAAACAATGATCAAGCGGGGTGCCGCCCCTACACCTAAGATAGGTGTAAGGGCGGCTAGATGTATAAGGGTTGCACTACGACAGCATATGATACGAAGAACAATGCTAACCCTAACACATCTAAGATAACTACGTTGCTCGCCATCAAAAAGGCTTCAACGACGAGCAACACGTGAACAACGTGCATAAGCTTATGCTGCCTAGATCGCAAGATGCGATCTAGGCAGCATGGTGCTTACCGGAAGAAACCCTCGAGACGAAGGAGTTGGCGATGCGCCGAGATTGATTGTGTTGAACGTTGGTTGTTGTTTATTTCATAAACCCTAGATACATATTTATAGTCCAGGGGACTTTCTAATTCAGGCGTGCACCTAACCGTGCACGGGTAAAACTCTAACTCCTAACCGACACGTATCCTACTATGGTACAGATACACGGGCAATTAGCCCAAACTTGACACACAAGGCTGATTCATGTATTCTTCTATGCATATATCTTTAAGCCCATCTCCAATCGCGGCCCACCTCTGACTCGGTCAAATTCTGGTGATAACACTCGCTTAGTTTCCTGCATGGCATACACGTAAACATTAAATACGAGCCTCGATCGGCTCTCAGGTTTCCACCCACGATTCGTACGAGGTGTACGATCACATGGTGGTCCTGCTTGATCAAAATAAAGATAAAACGACCTACTACGATTTAGGGTTTTCACCACATAATCGGAACATCCAACACGTGATTGAGCCTGGCGGCCACGCACGGTGATCATAAACCGACCCTAGACAAGGCCTAAAAACCAACATGAAGTTGATCCCCGAACATCCTGTCTAGGGCTAGCAAACTACACCCTACGTGCCATCGGATCCTTCAACCCGTTTGTAAGGCCTAACTATGCAGATATTAAACTAATCCTTGAAGAACAAGGAGCAATCATAACGGATCGGATCTACTAAATAAAGATCAAGCGAGGTGCCGTCCTTACACCTAAGATAGGTGTAAGGGCGGCTAGACGTCTAAGGGTTGCACGGACGAAAGCATATAATACGATGAAACAATGCTAACCCTAACACGTCTATGATAACCACGTTGCTCGCCATCAACAAGGCTTCAGCACGAGCAACGCATGCACAGCGAATAAACGTGTACTGCCTAGATCGCAAGATGCGATCTAGGCAGCATGATGCTTACCCGGAAGAAATCCTCGAGACAAGAGAGTTGGCGATGCGCCTAGATTGGTTTGTGGTGAACGTGATTGTTGTTTATTTCAGTAACCCTAGATACATATTTATAGTCCGTAGACTTTCTAACGTGGGAATAATCCCAACCGTGCACGAGCCAAATTCTATCTAACCGACACGTATCCTACTATATTTACAAATACACGGGCAAACTAGCCCAAACTTTGTATACCAGGCCGATTCATGTATTTTTTTCCATGTATATTCTTCAAGCCCATCTTTAATCGCGGCCCACCTCTGATCCGGTCAAATTCTGGTGATAACAGGTCGGCGTTGGACAACAACAACATCATCGACACCAACACCCACACCAGCGACGACGGTAAAGGAGGAGGACGCCCAAGAGAGCAGCGACTTTGATTTTGGCTATTCCTCCGAAGGCGACAACGGCGCCGAAAGCCTCTACTTCAATGCTCTCGACTGTCGTCAATTAGAATAGGATTTAGTGTTTTTTTAGTTCAAATTTGTTAAACATTTTACAAATTTTAATAAAAAACGACGAATTTTAAGTTCAAAGTTGCTATTGGAATCGCCCGCTGGATGTCACCGGTATATGTAATCTCTCTCCAAATTTGGGGAGCAGGTGGTAACGCCACCCGTATCGCGTTGCCGCCGTACCTGTTGGTTCCTATTTGGAAAACCCCGATGAAGATGCTCTTAGGCCATATGCTTGCCAATACTTTTCTTTCTTACCAGGAGTCGCGTCCGCCCACCTCCGTCGACCAAAGCAAGGAGAAAATCCCCTTTCTCCCCAGTTACTGTTCGAGAGAGGCGAAAGGGAGGTTGTCCAGGTCCCTCGCTCCGCCGACGGCCGATCCGCCGGTCCCCTCCCTCTCTGGCCGCCGTTGAGGTGGTGGGAGAGTGGGGGGACCCCGGATCCGTGTCTTAGGCGTGTAGATAGTAGGGTAGGGTCCCAGGGCGGCGCTGGCGAGGTGGTGGCGGCGGCGGCGTTCTGGAATAAGGGTGCCGGATCTTGTTCCCCATCTCGGCGGTGCTCTGTGGGGTGCTGTCGACGAGGTTCCGGCCTTGGTCTCGCGGGTGTTGTCCTGGCGAGGGGGACTTCATCGTCTGGCGAGTTTTTGTCCTCCCGGCTTCTTCCTCGTGCTGTCGTCGCCGTCGGCTCCTGCGGCAGCAGCAAGCTTGTGGAGGAGGGTGGCGATGGATTTGGTCTTCCAGATCCTCGGTGCCCTGTTGTTGGAGTCCGGGCGCCTCGATCTGGCGAGGCGGGTCTCCAGCTGATCCCCGCTCTGTTGGATGAGGTTCGGGGCGCTGCCCCCGCCGATGTGCCTTTGGCATTTGCTAGTTCCCGGCGTCCGCGTCGGGTGGTTATTGCGGCGACTTCAATGAGGAGTTCTCCTCTAAAGTTCCTCTCCGGCGACTCAGCTGCGGCTCGCGGGGGCTTCTTCTCTCCTTCCGGCAAGGACGAGTCTCCGGCGCGTGCGGCAGCGGATCGAGTTCTGCACAGAAGATCCCAAGGGCCTAGTTGTTATTTGTGTTTCTCCAGGGTTCTTTCTGTGATATGGGGGCAGCTGTCCCATGTCTGGACTGTTCTTGTAATTTCCAGTTTCCTTACTTAATATAGTTCAGATATTTGGTTTCAAAAAAAAAAAAAAATGCTTGCCAATCCCCTGTTGATGGCGGGAAACCCATATGGGTTGCAGGCTCCAGCAGCTCCACCACGGTCCACGGTACTCGCACGCATAAATAACCGACCACCAATTGCCACCGGCCCAGCGCTGTGGCTCTCACGGCGCCGGAACAAGCAAGGCGCACGGAACATCGATCACTGCAGAGGCGCAAGTGCTCCATAAATAAACCCCGGTACAGTACTTGCCGCTTCGCACGATTTAACAGCACTAGTAGTACTTGAACCATTGAATGACAAGCATCAACTCCCGCACTGAATAGACAGCGCAGCGAATCGCGAGAGGTGCCCGTAGCCCAGTACCGAATCAAATCGAATCGGCTTCGGCCAGTACCCAGAGTACACGGAGCAGCATCGGCCACATGACGCCCACATGCGCGACGTACACAACGCATCCAATCCAAGTCCAAATTGCCAACCCGTTTGGTACTACGTACCACTTGTGTTACATCCAGCCAACGCACGTACATCGGGTACGGTACACGGCGTCGGTACGTTCGCAAGCGCCCGCAAGTGACCCTCGCCCAGCAGTGCGGTACAGATCGGCCGATCTACGCTGACGACACGCTGTACATGTATTCCGTCGACACGCTACGCGACGGCGAGTGCAAAACGTAGCGAGCGGGGGACCGCGCCCGGCTCATGGCACCAGCCGGAACAAGTATATACATGTGTAGTACAAACTGCTTGAGGCAGGCTTGAGGCTTCAACACCAACTACATGCCTTTTTTGAGGGAAACTACACCAACTACGTGCTAAAATACGTTAAAGATGTACACAATCAAGAAAAAAAATAAACAGAGAGGAAAAGGAAACAAAGACCATGTCGTGGTGATGAAACACTCGCAACAACGTCACTCTTACCACCACCAAAGACAACACACAAATTATAAGAGAAAGCAACGCCTCCAACAAGGGAACAATGCACCGGCCTTGTCGTCGCCCGATGTAAGATCTTGAGTTTTCATCTTGGAGAAAGTCCGAGCTTACAAAATCATGCCTTCAGCAAGGTTATTGTTAGGTACAACCAATGACGGCTAGACACTTGGGTTTTCACACTCGAAATCTTGACTTGGTATACTCGAGGATCACCATTAAAAATGCAGTCCATGTGGCCACCCCCTCTTTGCCAAGGCTGCTGATGCAAGTCTCCAAACAACCGACACACATGAACAATATGTGCCACGTAGTCTTCATCACAACCAATACTCGTCTCCGCCATTACCAACCTCCGATCACAAACATTATGACGTTCTCCACCTCTCCTAGTTCCATGGAAATCTACATTTAAACATGTCACATGGCACCGACAAGAAAGTGAAGCTTCACGCCATGCCTCATGAAGTCTTAGTGGCCAAAGATAAGAGTGTTCAGGAAGTGTGCCTAGCTCATTTGGTTAGGAAAGTGTATCTACAATCCAATCATCCAGGTTCAAGTCAACAATGACACACATTTGGTCTTATTATCTCAAGAAATACATTGGAGGGGCTGCCCCACCATATTCCTTTCAAAACAAGTGTGCACAATCGTCATCTTTCTTAGAATTTGGAAGTGTTCAGCAATTTTCATTAAATATTCTTCCGTTTGTTTTTTTCATCCGAATTTTGATTAAATACTCTAATTTTGTTCATCTAAATCCATTCTAATTTTTTTTGACTCATGCAAACATTTTTTGTAACTAATAATGGAACCGAAACTGTCCAGAGGGACTTGCCTATTGGCATCCTAGGGAGCCTTCTGGTATGTGTCATACTATACATTGCTGTGTGCTTGGTGATTACTGGAATGGTGCCATATACATTACTTGGTGAAGATGCTCCCTTGGCTGAAGCTTTTGCTGCGAAGGGGTTGAAATTTGTTACCGTGTTGATCAGTATTGGAGCTGTTGCTGGTCTTACTACAACACTTCTTGTTGGTCTGTATGTTCAGGTAACCTTCTAATGTATCTATTCATCACTGAAAGTTTCTTCTGAATCATATTATTCCACTTTAACATCACCTCCTTTGATCCACACACAGTCACGTTTGTATCTTGGGCTTGGAAGGGATGGCCTACTACCTTCAATATTTGCTAAAGTTCACCCAACGCTGCATACTCCTCTGCACTCTCAGATCTGGGTTGGTTGTGTTGCAGCAGTCTTAGCTGGCCTCTTTAATGTGCAAGCACTCTCTCATATTCTCTCAGTTGGCACACTGGTATGGAAGCTTCATAAAACTCTGTGCAACTGTAGCACAAGTTCAGTTCATTAATCACATTTAACTGTTTGATTACCTTTTCTTCTGGGAGCAGACAGGCTACTCAGTTGTATCAGCTTGTGTGATCACGCTCCGATGGAGCGACAAAGCAACTAATTCTCGCTCCCTTGGAAGTATCTCAATCTGGCAGGAGGGTGTTTTGTGCCTTGTCACGGTGGCTCTCTGCGGTTTCGTAGCAGGAATATCCTACCGATTTAGCTACGCTATTGCCTTCATCATAGTAGCTTTTCTGATAGCTATTGTTGCCAGCTTTGCTCTCCAGTTTCGACAGGCAAGTGCATCTTCTACCAATTTGTAATGTTAGAAAGGCATTGTTATCATCACTAAAATCACAGATGAACCAAATAGTCCATTGTTTCACCATCATTTGCATCGCAGTCTCATGCTTTGCAGTTTGCAACCATCCGATGCCATCTAATGAAAAATGAACATGCACGGATGTCAGTTCCCATCTATTAATACAGTGGTTCTTCTAAGCTCTAACCTTGTATGATATGCATATTCAGGTCTATGTTCCTGTGGATGCTCCTCGCTTTTCTTGTCCTGGAGTTCCGCTGGTCCCGGTGCTCTCTGTTTTCTTCAATATGTTTTTGTTTGCTCAGGTTAGCTGCATTTAGCAATTTCACTACGAAAATTTTGCGCTTTACCCTGTGGTGGTGTATTACCTTCACAGCCCTTCTTTGCTGGCAGCCACTGTGACTAATGGCAACTGGTAATGACTCTTCGTTTGCAGCTTCATGTAGAAGCTTGGTACAGATTCGTCATACTTAGTCTCATCGCGGTGGGGGTCTATGCCGGATATGGTCAGTACTACAGTGCTCCTTCCACGTCAGACCGCTCCTCTGTAGCTTACCATGGAGTTCCCTCTGAAGCTCCATGAACAATTGCAAATCCTCCAAGTTCATCCAAAAGTTTACATTCCACGTGATCGTCGTGAAGCTGTGGAGGTAATTATTTTACTTGCGTTGCTCGAAGCCAACGTGTCCCGTCTGCGGTGCATTCTCCGCGGCTCCGTCTATACATCTGTAAAATGGGACGGAGTACGTTGGAAGTCCGCCACGATATCATATCCACCAAGAGAAGAAACAACGAAAGGAATGTTTTGTTGAGCAAGGGGATCGATTGCCTCCCCTACAAAGATACACTTGGAAAGATTCTGGAGATAGGATTGTAAACTTTACTGTACATTACAGTTCACAACTTTGTATGTACCTCAAACAAAATTCATCTGAGAAAAACCTAGAAAGTTTTAGTTTAAGTGCTGCTCTCAATTCACTGGTCCTGTGGTTTTTAGACGTTTTGGCGGCTTCTCATTGATAGTATTGAGATTTGAAATTGTCTTACATACGTCATCGATGACAATGATCGTCTTACTCGAACAAAATTCATCTGGGAAAGTTATGGTTTAAGTGTTGCTTTGATTGCTCCACTGGTGTTGGTGACATTTCTTTGATAGGATTGTGATTTGTGAGCATATTGGATACATGGTGGATGGAAATTATCATCTTAGAGCATCTCCATCGGCGTTCCCCCAATAGCGATTTGGGGTTCAACACCTATTTTTTATGCTACATTGGCGCGTTCCAAAAGTAACCGACCAGTTTTGGAGCCAAATACAATCGCTGGCACGCCCTTGCCACTCCCTATGCGCCAGGGGCGAAACTAGCAAGGCAGCTCCTCCTGCCACGTCGGATTCACATTGTGGACCGTCCTGGCAGTGAGAGAAAGCGGTGGTAACATTTTAAATGACCACGAGCAGAATTTCAGACGTCTTCTTCATTGGGTGTGCCGGTTCCCGAGGCGGCGACTCGACGGCACACGCCGTCTGCCAGCTCCACGCAGCGACGGATGAGTACTCCACGTCATCAAAGCGCACTGCGGAAGTTCTCTATAAAACTGCATCGGCACTGCTTTCTCCGCCCATTCCCCTGTGCTCCCACTCCTCGAAAAACCCGAGCCGCCACCAACCACCTCATCCTCCACCGCCATGGCGCACAACCATGAAGCCGACGGCAGCGGCAAATGCGTCGGGGAGGACCACCCCCACAACTTCACCCTCGACGAGGCAGAAGTCCTCTTCCGTGCGCGCCTGCTGGTGCCGCCGGAGTATAGACTGTCGCACGGCGGGCTGGCAGGCCCATAGGCCCCCTCCCAACAGTTATGGCCCCAAGATTTATTTGCACATTTAGTACATGTATATTTATACTCAGTAGAGTTTACAATAATTTAAGTAAATATAAAAGGCCTAAACTGCAACTTACCGTGCCTATACTCCGACTTCTGTTAAAAAAGTATTTTAATATTTCTAAATAATTTTTCCGATGACATCAATCTTCTCTAGCCTTTTCAAATGTGCATAACAACACTGATCCTCATAAATTTTTTGTGATTAATTCTAGAGATATTTTTTTTTCGAATAATTCTAGAGATATATAGATGTGTACACAAGTAGCTATTGGTATAAATAAGAATCATGCTATATAGTTCGCTCTGTCATTATAAATAAATAATTTCAAAAGTCTTCACCAAGATTCCAAAAACCATGGATCTTTCAAATGTAAATATTATTTAGTTTGTTATTGCATTTACCCTAATATTTATCTTGCCGTACTCCTATTTTTTAAGTCTTCTGTGTGGGTCCACTAGATTGACTCAGATGCCGAGAACACCATTCATGCTTAAATTTTAAGTAATATATAAAAATTTAGCATAAATAGATATATTTAAGAATTTTTTTTAGAGTAGGGGGCCATGGACCCTGCCTTAGAAAAGCTTCGCCACTATGAACAACGACCTCTTGGTGTCGTTTCGCCCAAGTACCCCCACAAACTATGGACCGGCCCTCATTAACGCCCACTACGCTGTATAGCTGGCGCCGGAGGGCGAGGAGATCCGCGCCCTGATCACGGAGCGGCGAGCACAACTACCAGTGGCGCAGTGTAACCAACCACTATGGGCGGCAAACAACCCGGAGTGGCCGACCGTCTTCCAGCGTGAGTGGGAGGTGGAAGTCGCGCGCTTCGCCGACCCCAGCGCTGGCATATTCAACACCGCCCTCTTGGTGGCATGGGTGTGGCGTCAATGCCACCCCCACAGTGGACATGTATCGCATGTGAGACATCGGCGATCCGAAGAAGAAATATTGGGAGGTAGAGCCAGCGCCAACGACCCAGACGACGCGCTGGGGTAGTATCTGCTGGTGCACCGGTTGATCGACGAGGGCGTGCCGGCGGCGACACAACGATAGACAGTGTGGTGGTCGGCGTTGGACAACAACAACGTCATCGACCTCAACGCCCCTTCATCGACACCAGCACCCGCACCAGCGACGACGGTAAAGGAGGAGGACGCCCAAGAGAGCAACGACTTTGACTTCGGCTATTCCTCCGAAGGCGACAACGGCTCCGAAAGCCTCTACTTCAGTGCGTTCGACTGCCATCATTAGATTAGGATTTAGTGTTTTTAATTTAAATTTGTCAAACATTGTACAAATTCTAATAAAACCCACCGAATTTTAAGTT
Source organism: Lolium rigidum (assembly GCF_022539505.1). Classification (NCBI taxonomy): domain Eukaryota; kingdom Viridiplantae; phylum Streptophyta; class Magnoliopsida; order Poales; family Poaceae; genus Lolium; species Lolium rigidum. Next base: position 151,184,916 of record NC_061509.1, read on the forward strand.
CAAAGTTGTTATTGGGAGAGCCTACCTCTCTCCAAAATTTGGGAGCACACACACATTGATGGTGGGAAACCCATATGGGTTGCAGGCTCCAGCAGCTCCACCACGGTCCACGGTACTCGCACGCATAAATAACCGACCATCAATTGCCACCGGCCCAGCCCTGTGGCTCTCACGGCGCCGGCCACCCCGTCCGTTCCGTCCGTCGCCAACCAGCAAGGCGCACGGAACATCGATCACTGCAGCGGCGCAAGTGCTCCGTAAATAAACCCCGGTACAGTACTTGATGGAATGATGGCTCACACGATTTAACTCCAGTACTTGCTTAAACCATTGAACGAAGGGTGATAAATTGAAATTATGTAGCAAACAATTCCGATTTTTTTTCTACAGTTTCAGACATAAAACAAATAGACAGTCGTTCATTCATTGAGAAAATCAAAATAATAGCAATTCTACAAAACTGGAAGTCCGAGACACAACATTATGCAAATAATTTAAACAAGAATCTAGACAAATGCGCACATCAACATTTGTAGCGTCATGATTATCTAAATTTCAGCGATCATGGTAGCACCAATTGAACTCTTTCAAGAAGCATAAATTTCTGACATGCTTTCTTAGGAATAATTGATACCAACATTCAAAACTGGATCCATTACACCCATTCAAAACATAACCAAACGAGGAAGAGTCACTCTGCTAGAACTTGTACCATCAGCTTCTTTTGAATATCACCATCGCCTTCTTGATCTGCAGCTCACCAACTCGCTGTGCTCATCACCACCGAAGTCGCTCGTCATCATCATCTGCAGCCACAACAGCATCACCAGCTCGATGCGCTCATCGCCGTCGACACAGCAGTTTGTCGTGCTCGTCATCTCGGTCTCCAGCAACAACTCCGCGATTCGCAGCCTGTAGAAGAGGAGCTCAATTATCAGGCATCATAACGCAGCAGCACCTCGGCACAGACACAACAGCTCGCCATGCTCATCATCTGCATAAGCAGCAGCAAAACAGGAAAATGATGGTCAAGAACTAAACTAATATGGTTGCATCACTGTTCAAATTGGCTTTTAAATTCCATTGAGTGTTTATGATATTTATTAGCAGTCTGTACATGCAACAGTGCCAGAGCTTCAAGCTCTTACTCCCTCTACATGCTCTACATAAACTACTGCTGTAACTAATTTACCATGTACTACTGGTAAAAGGTGAAAAAGGTAAAATATAGTACTCCAACCAAAAATAAAGAAGAAGATATGCAATACCTGCAAGATCATCGAGCTTTTTCCTCCAAGCCCGGTTGACAGCCTGCAAGATCAGGACCCACGGCTCATCAGCGCGGGGGACAGGTAAGGCATGAACTAATAAAATGGATCTTCACAAATAAACACATCCAGCTAACTTTAACCAAGTGAGATGACAATCATTATATTCCTTGACAATAACTTTACTCAGCCAACTTGAACCAAGTTGATATATAACATTTATATTTTGAGCTTATATAAAGTATAATGCCAGTGCAACAAATGACTTTGATGTGTACAAAACAAAGCAAGAATGACTGAATATATTATTCCGAGAGAGATAAAAAAAAGGGGAGGGTCCAAATGTGTCTCACGCAGCGTCTCGGGCGACGCTCGGGCGACTTGGGGGGCGACACGGGTTCCCCCCCATCCCCGCGCCTCCGGTGGGCGGACGGACGCCGCCGGGGTCGGCGCTCCGAAGAGCTGCACCTCACCAAGACGTCGACGACGTTGGCCGGCAACAGGTACGCCGCCCTTCTTGACATCTCCGATGGGGATCTCTCCGAAGACGACGTCGTCGCAGATCTTCTTCCCCGCCCCTCTCAGATCTCGCTCGGCTGTTTCTTCACGGGACCTGGGCTGAGGGAGCCCTCGTCGCCGGCTCGCTGCTCTCCTGAGCTCGCGGCGACCCCGACGGGCGGGTGTCCTCCGCCGCCGTCCTTTGCTCCGGACAGCTCGGATTTCCCTCCTCTCCCTTCTCTTGGTGAGCGGGGGAGATATCTTCCTTACCCGCCTCCACCACAGGAAATCCGCATCGGGGCGGTGTCAGTTCCCTTGGAGGTCAGCCTCTCCGCGCGGTCGACGGCGGCGCCGCCCGGCGGCGGGGATCTAGGGTTTCTGCTGCCCAAGGACGCGGGCGGGCCCGTCCTGGCAGACCGCTTCTCTCAAGGGGCTTCTGTTGCCTTCCACAAGGACGTCTGGTCAGCCAAAGTTCCCCTGAAGATTAAAATTTTCGCCTGGCAGCTCATCCTCGATAGACTTCCCTCTAGCAAGCAAATCGCGACGCGCCACGGCCCTGCCTCGGGTAACTGCGCCTTATGCGGCCACATGGAAGATGCGGGTCATATTTTCTTCGCTTGCTCCCTTGCAAAATTTGCTTGGAGTGTCATCCGTGAGATTCTCGACTGTAACTGAACCCTGGGAACTTCCCACAGTTCCATGCTATTCTCTCCAGCCTTGCGGGAAGGGCCCGTAGGCTGTTGTGGTTTCTCTTTCTCGCCCAATCTTGGGCCCTGTGGAACATTCGTAATAAACTCACTATTGAAAAGAAAGTTATTAACCATCCCGCTAATGTGATTTTCAAAACTGCTCTCTTTATACAGCTATGGAGCGGCAAGGCAAAGCCAAGCGACCGGGAGGGCCTCCGGTGGTTGGAGAGCAAGCTGAGGGAGCTGTACGCCGCCGTGAGACCAGGACAACCAAGCCAGTGAAGACTTAGTTTATCTCGCTCCTGGAGTCTGCCCCTGCACCTTCTATTTGTATCGTCTGGATACCCGTCTTTTCATCTAGTTTGTCGTTCCGTTTGGCTAAGCTGTATGCCGCAGCATTGTAAAATTTGTTGAACCTGAGGGCTTTATTAATTTAAAGTCGGGCACGCTGTTGCCTTTTATCTAAAAAAAAATATGTTATTCCTACCTGATCTTAACAAAGAGCAACATTACAACAATAATTCACACTTCTTTTTATTTCGATGGGGTCAGCAAGAAGTACAATCAGACACTCACACTATCAAGTAGTAGTTCAGTTCACTTTTTTCACGCATTTACTAGGAAATCTTGAAGAAGATACTTGTATCGAGAAGAGCCCAACTATTAATCTATCATAACAGATCATGGCCAAAGTTGACCACATATTTCTGGAGTGCTATGTGCTGTTCAGTTACTACCAGGACTGACTACCACTAGATTGATATAAAACCAAACATCAGTGCAGGAGGTGGTGCTCACGTTCCTAGATTTCTAGATCTGGAGCAGCACAAAGATGTACAGATCCAGGGCAGGATAGTGCAGAGTGGAGAAGCAAACCAAGGACGGGAGAAGGAGTAGGGGTTAACTTTCGTCAATCCCGACAGCCGGCCGTCGCCGTCGCCGGACGGGACATGAGAATTGCAGCGGAGCAGATCTTGGGAGATGGGGAAGGACGGACACCGGCGAGGGGATAGGCAGTAGAGGGAAGAAACGTGCAGGCGCAGCTATCGGGAGCGGGGCCTCGCTCGTGGTCGCCGGAGTGGACGCGCCGAACGCCTGCACACGCCGCCGTGCCGTCGCCTGGCATGCGAGAGAGAGCGAGCGAGCCAGAGGATTCCGTTCCCGACCTCTAGACTCGTGGATAGCGCTCCCAGGGAAAAGTCGCGGAAGGGAACGACAACTCTCCCCCGTGTACAACCAAACGGCCCGGTAAGTTAACCCGGGCCAATTCGGCCCGGGGTTTCCTGGGCCAGGGAAAACACGGGGAACCACCCGGAAAAGCCTGCAACCAAATGAGCCCTGAATGACAAGCATCAACTCCCGCACTGAATAGACAGCGCAGCGAATCGCGAGAGGCCGGTGCCCGTAGCCCAGTACCGAATCAAATCGAATCGGCTTCGGCCAGTACGCAGAGTACACGGAGCAGCATCAGCCGCTCTCGGCCACATGACTCCCACATGCGGCGACGTACACAACGCATCCAACCCAATTCCAAATTGCCAACCCGTTTGGTACTACGTACCACTTGTGTTATATCCAGCCAACGTACATCGGGTACGGTACACGGCGTCGGTACGTTCGTAAGTTAGCTGTAGCGATCGTCGCAAGCGCCCGCAAGTGACCCTCGCCCAGCAGTGCGGTACCGATCTACGCTGACGACGCTGTATTCCCTCGACACGCTACGCGACGGCGAGTGCAAAACGTAACGAGCGGGGGACCGCGCCCGGCGCATGGCACCAGCCGGAACAAGTATACATGTGTAGTAGAAACTGCTTGAGGCAGGCTTCAACACCAACTACATGCTTTTTTTTAGGGAAACTACACCAACTACGTGCTAAAATACGTTAAAGATGTAGACAACCAAGAAAATAATAAACAGAGAGGAAAAGGAAACAAAGACCATGTCGCGGTGATGAACTCCAACAAGGGAACAATGCACCTGTCTTGTCGTTGCCCGATCTAAGATTTTAAGTTTTCATCTTGGAGAAAATCTGAGCTTACAAAACCATGCCTTCAACAAGGTTATTGTTAGATACAACCAATGACGGCTAGACATTTGGATTTTCACCCTCGAAATCTTGACTTGGTACTCGAGGATCACCATTAAAAATGCATTCCATGTGATGCCACCCCCTCTTTGCCAAAGCTGTTGATGCAAGTCTCCAAACAACCGACACACATGAAGAATATGTGCCACATAGTCTTCATCGCAACCAATACTCTTCTCCGCCATTACCAACCTCCGATCGCAGACATTATGACATTCTCCACCTCTCCTAGTTCCATGGAAATCTAGATTTAAACATGTACGTGGCACCGACAAGAAAGTGAAGCTTCACGCCATGCCTCATGAAGTCTTAGTGGCTGAAGATAAGAGCGTGCAGGAAGTGTGCCTAGCTTATTTGGTTAGGAAAGTATATCTACAACCAAATCACCCAGGTTCAAGTCAACAATAACACATATTTGGTCTTATTATTTCAAGAAAAACATTGCAGAGGCTTCCCCACCATATTCCTTTCAAATTAAATATGAGTGTGCACAATCGCCATCTTTATTCAGACCATGCAAGCAACCCCTATGAACTAACTGACTCCCAGCGGGGCTGGCGCCGGATCCCCCAACCAAAATCATAGAGGTCCGGTGGACCTATCGAGCGACCCGGGCTGCCACGACCTCAAGCTCGGCGAAACTAGCAAAATCCCGCAAGGGCAAGGAAGGCAACCAGTCGAATGCATCGTCGGCCCCTCGACGTGAACCAACAACATCGGGCACTGACAAGTGACAACACGTAGCCGCATGGCACTCGACCCCGCTGTGGCCTGTGGCCCTCCAGTCCAGATTGGTCCCTATTGGGCCGCCGCTCGACGCACAACCTAGTGCCGCACCGACGTGCCACCTCCTCGCGCCGTCCTGCGCTGCTGGCCTTGAAGGCAATTCCTATACACCGACCAGGTCGGTGGTTACCGCGCGCCGCACACCCCCGCGCGCGCGGTATGGGCCGGCCTGGTCGGCCCATTTCGTTTATTTCTGTTTTCTGTCTCTGTTTCTTTTTCTTTTCTTTTCTTTTCTTTTTCTTTTCTGTTTCTTTTTTTTGTTTTTGTTTCTTTTCTGTTTATTTTCTTTTTGTTAAATTTTAAAAAGTTCAAATCTAAAATTTGTTCAAATTTAAAAAATGTTCAAATCTGAAATCGTTCAAATTCAAAAAATGTTTAAATCGGAAAATCGTTCAAATTTTAAATTTGTTCATATTCAAAAAATTGTTCAAACATAAAAATCGTTCAAAATAAAAAATCGTTCAAATTCGAAAAATGTTCAAATCGGAAAATCGTTCAAATTTTAAATTTGTTCATATTCAAAAAATTGTTCAAACATAAAAATCGTTCAAAATAAAAAATCGTTCAAATTTAAAAATCGTTCAAACTTAAAAATCGTTCAAACTTGAAAATCGTTCAAACTTGAAAATCTTTCAAATTTGAGAATTGTTCTAATTTTTTAAAAATTATATTTTAAAAATATTCTTTTTTAAAAAATTCATGTTTGTGAAAAATAGAAATTTTTCCGAAAAAACCCGGATTATGGAAAATAAAAAAGAAACAGCAGAAAAAAACGAAACGAGAATTACCTTTTAGTGGGCCGCGGCCCAGCTAGCCACCTGCAGCCACACACGGGCAGCGAAATGAAACAGCCTGTCGGGGGATAGTGGGCCGGGCCCAACAACAGCCGGGGGTGTGCGGCTCCACGCTTGGCACCGACCAGGTCGGTGTAAAGCAGCCCCCGGCCTTCAACGCATCCCTGCCCGCTACACCATAGCCGCAACACCCAAACTTGCACGGCCCGCAAAAAATACCTCCTCTCCGCACAAAGAAGGTGTATTGGAGTGCGCCCTCTATGCACGCCGCCTTTGATGGCCAGGCGCCGCCACCAACACTAGCGTCGGCGAGTGAAGCACGGAAGACGATTGATTTTTGTGGGTAGGGTTTGGTCACCCCCGGCGACCGACCCGGGAGGCAGTTTTCCTTAAATTGGGGGAGCCAGTCACATACACGTCGTAGCACTGGTAAGAGCATCTCCACCAGCAGTTCCGATAGCGGCTCTGATAGCGTTTTGGTGTCCGACAGCGAAAATGGACTTGCACCGTTGCGCCCTAAAAGGCGCCGGCTAGTTTTCGAGCCTAATAGAATTATCGGCATCTCGCGCTGGCGTCTCGTGGCACGACGGTTTTTGCGGGTGGGGGCGCCTTGTCAGCGAGAGGACGCGACGGTTCGTATCGGCCGCGACACGGCGAGGTTGGTCGTCGGTGTTTAATGGTATCCCGCGCGGAAATCGAGGCGACAACGAGGGCAGCGACTGGCCACGTGGCGTCCAGTCGCCTACGCCGCCGTAAATGCGGGTAGTTGGCACCACTATATAGTACGTACGCCGTCCACCGCCGCGGTGTTACCCTCTCATCTCCACCACCACCGCCACGCCAGTCTCTCCTCTCCACCTCAAAAATGTCTCGCCGTCTTAAGACGACGTACTCCATGCTTGGCCTCAACGGCCGCGCACTGCTTGCGGTGCCTCCACCACCACCGCAGCTGGAGCCGGAGCCGCATTCCAACGCGGACTACAGCTCCGACGACACCGTGAACCCATGGTTCGCGGTGTGGCACGAGGCCTACGCCGTAGACGTGGAAGCTGAGGCGGCGATGGAGGTGGCGCAGTGGGGAGAGCAGCCGCATGCCCCCGCCAACCCGGAGCAGGCGGCGATCCTGGCATCGTTAAACGCGCAACACCTCTGGAGGTTGAAGGAGGAGAAGCGGAAGTTCGTCAACGACGCGAACTGCGAGTACGCCCTCGAGATCTCGCACCAGCGAGCGGCCACGGAGGAGGCGGGACGCCTCCTCATGGAGGCGGAGCGACAGAAGCTCATCGAGCTGAACGCTCATCGTCACTACAAGGCGTTCGCCCGCGAGCAAGCGAGGCGCACCGAGAACGAGGCTTCTCGGTAAAGGCTGGCAGCGCGGGGACATCGCCGCCGGTAAGTTCCTGCGACGCCGGGCGCCATGCTCCACCACCAGATCCGCGAAGCAAGGGACGGGAGGCGGGCACAGACGCAGGCAGCAAAGGCGAAGAACGACGACGAGGCAGGCCCATCGCGCGCCCCAACCGACGGCCCGTAGATTAGGCTTAAGTTTAAGTTCTTTTATTTAGGTTTAAATTCAAGTTACTTTTGTATAAATTGCATATGAATTTCGTATAATTTCGGTTTTAAATGTCATTCGAACATTCAAATTCTATCGGGGCTGGCGTATGGGGGGGCGCCGGTGTGGGAGCAGCATCCCCAGATAGAGGATGCTCTGTCAACACCCGGATTTTTAAGTCCAGATGCCTATTATGCCATTCATCGCAATCCCAGGAATATTGTTTTTGCGAGACATAATAGATTGATATCACAACACATCATTCATTACAACACATAATCGTCTTACAACAAAGGATCACATGACCCAGTCTTAAAACAACATGGTGGATCTAGAGATCCTATTACAAAACACATAGCGGAAGCGAAGTAGTAGCGGTCGTGGTCCATCTATTCCACGAGCAACCGTTGACGTCGGGAGTGGTCCTAGTTGTCGTAGATGTCCCGCTCGTCCTTCTTCCGGGTTCCGGTACTCCTCTTCATAGTCCGGCCATTTGAATAGCCAGGGACACAGCCGTGAGTACTTTAAAGTACTCGCAAACTAATACTAATGTAAATACTATCAACTATAGTAAGGGGGTTCTAAGCTCTAGTTTCATTTGCATAAAGCCAGTTTTATTTCATAAGCACTTTAGTAAACAAAACCTCTTCATTTGCCTAACTTACTCAAGTGGGAACATTAGTGTCATTCCCACAACTCAGTTGTGATTCAAAGTCAAAGTCACCTTTCAATTCAAGTCACCATTCACCGTTCATATTTTTAGAAAAGTTCTGATGACGGAACAAGTATGGCCTTTCCAATCTGTCCATGACCGCGGACGCGGCTATTCGAATAGGTTAAACTCTGCAGAGGTTGTACACTTGTGCCACAACAATTGCAATAGTTCGTCGAGGGTAACGGCCCCGATTTATCGTACGCGATACGCGAACTACCAATCCTAACCTTTCATTTACATACCCTAGTATAGGCACCTCTCCCCATGAGCTTGGCCTCCCGGTGAAAACCAACTGTTAACCCGGAACCGCACGAGGCTTGGGCCGGACATTCACCTCGTTTCACGTCATTTCTCATCATTTCTTTTGTTGTAGAGGCAGCCTCCAGCCTAACCCCGATGAAGCTTGTTTAGAGGGAACCCATACTAAGAGACATAAATTTCCAGCTAAGCCTTACCCAGATTCAGGTATTGTGGGGGTACTTGTAAAATTGGAATGGTATCGCATCCGAACCCAACCATCAGTTTTTGTAAAGTTCACCATGTCATTCACCAGTCATATTTACCTTCAAAATCTTTCAATAGAATGACTCATCATTCCAAGGTTTTCAAAGTCATTTCATTTCACAAATTCCCATCTAGAGTAGTCACTTTTAAGTTTTAGCACTAGCATCTAAGTATGAGGGGTGCTAAGTACTTTGCTTTGTTTCTAGGCTAACTTTGATACTCTTGTACTAGTCCAATACTAACCAAGTGAATCATGAATCAAAAAGTACTTTGATAAAACAAAAGTAAGTAAAGCTTGTAAAGTAAAACTGGGAAAGTAGGATCATTAACATAAAGTAAATGGGTAATGCCTTGCTCATGGTGAGCTTTGCACTTTGCAAGAGTATTATCTTGCCTTGGTTGGGGAATTGGTCAAAGTGGTCTTCTTCTCCTTGGAAGTAGACCTCCTCCTCCTCCTGGTACTCCTCGGTACTAGCGTCTAAAATACGAATACGGGGTACACAATCATCACACCAAACTTATTTAATTAAACTAAGCACAAACATGGTTCAAACACTTAAACTAGCATCACACAATACTATTAAGTTGGTGGATGTGTTTTTTCTTATTATTTAAGAAAAATAATTTCCTCTCATACTAACTTAGATGTTATTTTCAATTACTTAGAGAAATAATTTCCTCTCATTATCTTCTTAATATTTAATTTCTCTCATGAATAATATGTGACCTAGGTTGACCAAAGTCAACCTCTTCACACTTCTCATTTAAGAAAAGGATTTAAATGAGGTGAACACCTCATTCCATTTAATCCTAACATGTTAAAGATTTAATATCATCAACAATTCATATGAGACCTAAATGACCAGAGTCTCTACCTCATTTTGAATTGTTCATGACAAGATTTAAATGAGAGAAACACTCCCATAAGATTTATTAATAGTTTTGGACAATATCTTTGACTAGAAATAGCCATAAAGTCCTTTAATTAAACTAGGCCATGATCATTCAAAGTAAGTATGGCATATTTTTGCAGAAACAATTAGTATAAGTGAAATGTGAATTATAGGAGTTGGAATCAACTCAAAAGCATTTTTGGTTGATTTTTAAGAATTAATCTAAGGCAGAAAAGTCCCTGCCTTGTTTATTTTCTCACTTTAATTCTACAATAGATCTAGGGTTCAAACCAGTGGCATTGTGTAGATAAAATCCTAAGGTTTCCAAAGATATAAAGTTTACAAATTTTGGCCTAGTAGATTTGTCCCTATTGAATTTCAAATTTTGCATCAGATTGGGGTGTTTCTCCATTTTTCAAATTTAAATTTAAACCGTGGGCTGGCGGGAGATCTTAATGGGCTAGGAGAGGGAGTTGGGCCGGCCCAGCTTCGCAGCGGGCCAGCTGACAACGTGGGGTCCACGCGTCAGCGTGACTCACACGCCGAAACGGTACGCTGAATGGGAGCCGTGCGATTAGAAGAGGATCGCACGGTCGGGGAGCGTCGTCGTCGACAACGAGAAGGGGACTCACTGGCGGCGGAGGTAGGGGGTCGGAGCGGTCATCGGAGCTCCGGCGAGCGTCGGAGAGGTGCGCCGCGTCGTTGTCGAGGACGAGGATCTCCCTGGTAGCAGCGGCGTGTCCTGGGGTGGCCTCCTGCTCCGGCTTGCTCCGTGTACTGGCGGCGGCGGCGAGCTTGCGATTGGAGTTCTCCGGCGGCTAATCGGTGAAATTGAGGTGGCGAGGAGTGTTGTGAGGATGAGAGGAAGAGGATGGTGTGCTCGAATCAGTGGGAGAGGGCCTCCTTTTATAGGAGCGAGAGGTGGCCGCGGCGCTCAGCTAGGGTCATCGACGGCGTCGTCGTTCCAGGGCAGCGAAGAGGCAAGGCATGGGCGCGTCGTGTGGCTGTTGCACTGGCGAAGCTGACGCGCGTGATCGTGGCTCTGGCGAGGCTCTGCAGTGATGGCGAGGTTGACGGGAGTGCTCAGGCCATGGCGGACGGTCGTGGACGCGTTCGTCACCTGCGGCGTTCCCGCGGGCCAGTGGGTGTGTCCAGGCGGTCCAGTGACTCGTCGCGCGTCGACTGGCGCTGAAGGGAGTGGTCAAGGTGGCGCGGTGGCTCCAGGCAGCTGGCGCTCTGGCGCGTCCAACGCGGACACTGACATAGGCATCCCTAATGGGCCTGCCGAAGATAGTACCCGGGGTTTATTGAAGGCCCACTACTCGAAGAATAAGAAGATTCGGAAGCCCAAGATGTTATTAAGGAAAGTTAGAGTTGTAATAGAAAGTCTTATTTGTAATCTTACGGGATGAGTTTGAAACCTTCCCGGACTTTGTAACTTGTACAGACACGAATCCCTCGGCTCCGCCTCCTATATAAGGGGAGTCGAGGGTCGCAGATCATCGAATCATTGTCCACAAACCCTAGTTTTCATAATCG
>NC_061509.1:151196343-151240766 GCF_022539505.1 Lolium rigidum
TAATAAAAGTTTTTGTTGGTTCCAAAATTTGGAACTAGGGAAATTCATTTTGTTTGTTTTGAAATTTTTGGGATGTTACAGCGTATGTCCTCCGGCGTCGGCTCGCGGGAGGAGGAAGACCGGTAGGAAAGACCGGAGGAGGAAGAGGAGGAAGAGTCCATGGTGGGAGGAGGGTTTTCGAGTACTACAGAGGAACAGAGGATGAGGAGGGGATGGAGAAGCGAATTGCTCGATGTGGTTAAATAAAAGGGATATGGTGGAGATTTAATGCCACAGCAGTTTCCGAGGAAGTGGTGCCCAAAGAAAAAATTGGCCAGGCCACGCGGAGAGGCAAGGCATCATGATGAAGGATACTGCGACGGTTCTGCTCTGCCACGGCATGACCCGACGAAGAAAAAGCAGAGTGATTTTGGAATTGTCATTTCCAAAACCAGGGGGGCATGTGTTATCACCAGAATTTGACCGGATCAGAGGTGGGCCGCGATTAAAGATGGGCTTGAAGAATATACATGGAAGGAATACATGAATCGGCCTGGTATACAAAGTTTGGGCTAGTTTGCCCGTGTATTTGTAAATATAGTAGGATACGTGTCGGTTAGATAGAATTTGGCTCGTGCACGGTTGGGATTATTCCCACGTTAGAAAGTCTACGGACTATAAATATGTATCTAGGGTTACTGAAATAAACAACAATCACGTTCACCACAAACCAATCTTGGCGCATCGCCAACTCCCTTGTCTCGAGGGTTTCTTCCGGGTAAGATCTTGCGATCTAGACAGTACACGTTTATTCGCTGTGCATGCGTTGCTCGTGCTGAAGCCTTGTTGATGGCGAGCAACGTGGTTATCATAGACGTGTTAGGGTTAGCATTGTTTCATCGTATCATATGCTTTCGTCCGTGCAACCCTTAGACGTCTAGCCGCCCTTACACCTATCTTAGGTGTAAGGGCGGCACCTCGCTTGATCTTTATTTAGTAGATCCGATCCGTTATGATTGCTCCTTGTTCTTCAAGGATTAGTTTAATATCTGCATAGTTAGGCCTTACAAATGGGTTGAAGGATCCAGTGGCACGTAGGGTGTAGTTTGCTAGCCCTAGACAGGATGTTCCGGGGATCAACTTCATGTTGGTTTTTAGGCCTTGTCTAGGGTCGGTTTATGATCACCGTGCGTGGCCGCCAGGCTCAATCACGCGTAGGATGTTCCGATTATGTGGTGAAAACCCTAAATCGTAGTAGGTCGTTTTAGCTTTATTTTGATCAAGCAGGACCACCATGTGATCGTACACCTCGTACGAATCGTGGGTGGATCAGCTCCTTGAGCCGATTCACAGGAAAACCTGAGAGCCGATCGAGGCTCGTATTTAATGTTTACGTGTATGCCATGCAGAAAACTAAGCGAGGCACATCCATCACCTTCCTGACCAGGTATAGGTCAGGTGGCACGCCCTTGCACCAGCATCGGACGTGCGTGCCGAGTCTTTGCGGGCCGTCGCTCGAGGGACCAGGGCCAGCCGCAGTCCTGGGAGCCTCCCGGCTCTACTGTGTTGCCCGTCGCTGCTCGCCGGTGGGTTTCTGACCGCAACACGACCACCACGCTATCTATCGTTGTGTCGCCGCCGGCATGCCCTCATCGATCAACCGGTGCACCAGCAAATGCTACCCCAGCGCGTCCTCTGGGTCGTTGGCGCCGGCTCTACCTCCCACTATTTCTTCTCCGAATCGCTGATGTCTCACATGTGATACGTGTCCGCTGTGAGGGTGGCATTGACGCCACACCCATGCCACCAAGAGCGCGGTGTTGAATATGCCAGCGTCGGGGCCGGCGAAGCGCGCGACTTCCACCTCCCACTCACGCTGGAAGACGGCCGGCCACTCCGGTTTGTTTGCCGCCCATAGTGGTTGGTTACACTGTGCCACTGGTAGTTGTGCTCGCCGCTCCGTGATCAGGGCGCGGATCTCCTCGCCCTCCGGCGCCGGCTATACAGTCAGCGTTAATAAGGGCCGGTCCATAGTTTGTGGGGGCACTTGGGCGAAACGACACCAAGAGGCCGTTGTTCATAGTGGCGAAGCTTTTCTAAGGCAGGGATCCATGGCCCCCTACTCTAAAAAAAATCTTAAATATATCTACTAATTTTTTATATATTACTTAAAGTTTAAGCATGAGTGGTGTTCTCGGCATCTCAGTCAATCTCGTGGACACGCACAAAAGACTTAAAAAATAGGAGTACGTCAAGATAAATATTAGAGTAAATGCAATAACAAACTAAATAATATTTACATTTGAAAGATCCATGATTTTTGGAATCTTGGTGAAGACTTTTGAAACTAAATAATATTTACATTTGAAAGTAGCTATTGGTTTTTGGAGTATTTATTTATAATGACAGAGCGAACTATATAGCATGATTCTTATTTATACCAATAGCTACTTGTGTACACATCTATATATCTCTAGAATTAATCACAAAAAAATTATGAGGATCAGTGTTGTTATGCACATTTGAGAAGGCTAGAGAAAATTGATGTCATTGGAAAAATTATTTAGAAATATTAAAATATTTTTTTAACAGAAGTCAGAGTATAGGCACGTTAAGTTGCAGTTTAGGCCTTTTATATTTACTTAAATTATTGTAAACTCTACTGAGTATAAATATACATGTACTGAATGTGCAAATAAATCTTGGGGCCCTAACTGTTGGGAGGGGGGCTATGGGCTGGCCAGCCCGCCGTGCGGCAGTCTATACTCCGGCGGCACCAGCAGGCGCGCACGGAAGAGGGCTTCTGCCTCGTCGAGGGTGAAGTTGTGCGGGTGGTCCTCCCCGATGCATGTGCCGCTGCCGTCAGCTTCGTGGTTGTGCGCCATGGCGGTGGAGGATGAGGTGGTTGGTGGCAGCTCGGGTTTTTCGAGGAGTGGGAGCGCAGGGGAATGGGCGGAGAAAGCAGTGCCGATGCGGTTTATAGAGAACTTCTGCAGTGCGCTTTGATGACGTGGAGTACTCATCCGTCGCTGCATGGAGCTAGCGGGCGGCGTGTGCCGTCGAGTCGCCGCCTCGGAACCGACACGCCCATTGAAGAAGACGTCCGAAATTCTGCTCATGGTCATTTAAAATGTGACCACAGCTTTCTCTCACTGCCAGGACGGTCCACAATGTGAATCCGACGTGGCGCGAGGAGCTGCCTTGCCAGTTTCGCCCCTAGCGCATAGGGAGTGGCAAGGGTGTGCCAGCGATTGTATTTGGCTCCAAAACTGGTCGGTTACTTTTGGGACGCGTCAGTGTAGCCTAAAAAATAGGTGCTGAGCCCCAAATCGCTATTGGGGGAGCACCGATGGAGATGCTCTAAGATGATAATTTCCATCCACCATGTATCCAATATGCTCACAAATCACAGTCCTATCAAAGAAATGTCACCAACACCAGTGGAGCAATCAAAGCAACACTTAAATCATAACTTTCCCAGATGAATTTTGTTCGAATTACGTAAGACGATCATTGTCATCGATGACGTATGTAAGACAATTTCAAATCTCAATACTATCAATGAGAAGCCGCCAAAACGTCTAAAAACCACAGGACCAGTGAATTGAAAGCAGCACTTAAACTAAAACTTTCTAGGTTTTTCTTAGATGAATTTTGTTTGAGGTACATACAAAGTTGTGAACTGTAATACTACATGTACAGTAAAGTTTACAATCCTATCTCCAGAATCTTTCCAAGTGTATCTTTGTAGGGGAGGCAATCGATCCCCTTGCTCAACAAAACATTCCTTTCGCTGTTTCTTCTCTTGGTGGATATGATATCGTGGCAGACTTCCAACGTACTCCGTCCCATTTTACAGATGTATAGACGGAGCCGCGGAGAATGCACCGCACACAGACACAGAGGCTTCGAGCAACGCAAGTAAAATAATTACCTCCACAGCATCACGATGATCACGTGGAATGTAAACTTTTGGATGAACTTGGAGGATTTGCATTGTTCATGGAGCTTCAGAGGGAACTCCATGGTAAGCTACAGAGGAGCGGTCTGACGTGGAAGGAGCACTGTAGTACTGACCATATCCGGCATAGACCCCCACCGCGATGAGACTAAGTATGACGAATCTGTACCAAGCTTCTACATGAAGCTGCAAACGAAGAGTCATTACCAGTTGCCATTAGTCACAGTGGCTGCCAGCTAAGAAGGGCTGTGAAGGTAATATACCACCACAGGGTAAAGCGCAAAATTTTCGTAGTGAAATTGCTAAATGCAGCTAACCTGAGCAAACAAAAACATATTGAAGAAAACAGAGAGCACCGGGACCAGCGGAACTCCAGGACAAGAAAAGCGAGGAGCATCCACAGGAACATAGACCTGAATATGCATGTCATACAAGGTTAGAGCTTAGAAGAACCACTGTATTAATAGATGGGAACGACATCCGTGCATGTTCATTTTTCATTAGATGGCATCGGATGGTTGCAAACTGCAAAGCATGAGACTGCGATGCAAATGATGGTGAAACAATGGACTATTTGGTTCATCTGCGATTTTAGTGATGATAACAATGCCTTTCTAACATTACAAATTGGTAGAAGATGCACTTGCCTGTCGAAACTGGAGAGCAAAGCTGGCAACAATAGCTATCAGAAAAGCTACTATGATGAAGGCAATAGCGTAGCTAAATCGGTAGGATATTCCTGCTACGAAACCGCAGAGAGCCACCGTGACAAGGCACAAAACACCCTCCTGCCAGATTGAGATACTTCCAAGGGAGCGAGAATTAGTTGCTTTGTCGCTCCATCGAAGCGTGATCACACAAGCTGATACAACTGAGTAGCCTGTCTGCTCCCAGAAGAAAAGGTAATCAAACAGTTAAATGTGATTAATGAACTGAACTTGTGCTACAGTTGCAGAGAGTATTATGAAGCTTCCATACCAGTGTGCCAACTGAGAGAATATGAGAGAGTGCTTGCACATTAAAGAGGCCAGCTAAGATTGCTGCAACACAACCAACCCAGATCTGAGAGTGCAGAGGAGTATGCAGCGTTGGGTGAACTTTAGCAAATATTGAAGGTAGTAGGCCATCCCTTCCAAGCCCAAGATACAAACGTGACTGTGTGTGGATCAAAGGAGGTGATGTTAAAGTGGAATAATATGATTCAGAAGAAACTTTCAGTGATGAATAGATACATTAGAAGGTTACCTATACATTAGAAGGTTACCTGAACATACAGACCAACAAGAAGTGTTGTAGTAAGACCAGCAACAGCTCCAATACTGATCAACACGGTAACAAATTTCAACCCCTTAGCAGCAAAAGCCTCAGCCAAGGGAGCATCTTCACCAAGTAATGTATATGGCACCATTCCAGTAATCACCAAGCACACAGCAATGTATAGTATGACACATACCAGAAGGCTCCCCAGGATGCCAATAGGCAAGTCCCTCTGGACAATTTCGTTTCCATTATCAGTTAAATATTTTTTGCATGAGTCAAAAGACAACTTAGAATGGATTATGATTAATGAAAACTGGATAACATTGCCAAATTGTAAGAAGCAAATGAAATATGATGACAAAATGGAGAATATTTAATGAGAATTGCTGAACACTTCCAAATTCTAACTAGCAAATGGATTATGATGAGAAAAGAGAAAACGTCTACTGAAATTGGAGGAACATTTCGAAATTCTAAGAAGCAAATGAATTATGATGATAGAAAAAGACATAAAGGTGATAATATGGGAAAATATTGAAATTACCTGTGGTCTTTTAGCTTCCTCGGCAGAATTAGCAACTGCATCAAAGCCAACATAGGCAAAGAAGACTACTGTGGATCCGGTTACAACAGCTTTGAAACCATTCGGCATAAATGGTGACCAGTTTGATACATCCACCTCGAACACACCAGCAAATACAACGACTATGACAATGACTATCTGCATCACATAAGCAACTGCATCACTACATAAAGTCCAGCACAGCAAACAAAACCACACACATAACTACATAGCCATTTCAGCAAATCATGAAAACTTTCTGACTGAAACTCATATTGTGTTGTATGTTACGAAAAATATTGCCTTGTATAATCACAAATCGCAGAACATCTCAAAACTGTGCTACAATGATTTTTGACCTAGCCTCTTCAACTTTCAAGAAGTTGCTTGTCGTAGTTGAAGAGAAAACGCCTTAGGTTGTAAACAGTCTCACCTTCAATGTAGTCATAAAAGTGTTCACTGTTGACGATTCTTTGACACCACGGCAGAGGATCACAGTCAATATGACGAGAAGAATTGGAGCCAACAAGTTAACTGAAACAACACCGCCAAAAAACTCTTCTCCGTGGCCAATCCAACTGGGAACATTGCCCTTCACAGCCGGAATCAGCTCCAAGAACTGGATGAAATAGCTTGCTAAGCTACGGGCAATGCTTGCTGCCCCAATATGGTAATCAATCATCAATTGGGTGAAAACCAGGAAGGCCGTGAGCTCATTAAACGCAGCGTACGTGTACAAGTATGCTCCCCCGACCACCGCCGGGAAACGAGACGCCAGTTCAGCATAGCACAGGGCGTTGAGCACGCACGCAGCTCCGGCTAGGGCGAAACTGATGGTCACACCTGTTTCGGGCAACCAGGTTATTTTTAGCAAAAATGAACATGGGAACGAACTTTACATACAGAAGGAAAGATACGAAGTAAGCTTAACTACCAAACGATGCTGAGCAACAGGCAACAGCAACCTAGTCAATGGTATGAGAAGTAGGTATTCAGACTTATCATTGGACAACAATGGATCAGAATGCATGCAGTCGAGCACTGGTATGGTCTGGTGAATTGTCTCTCTAAATCGTTCATGCCATTGTGAACCAAACCAACAGTCTACTAACTGCTAACTGCAGTAGTACAACCAATCTGCTAACGGCAGTACAGCCAATCTTTCCGTTGACCGAGTGGTGGTGAAGTGCCCACTACGGATTGTAGTGAGAAACAGAGGCGTAGCTAACCCGGGCCGGCGTCGCGGGCGACGGTTCCGGTGATGACGAAGATCCCAGCGCCGATGGAGGCGCCGATCCCGATGAGCACGAGCTCGAGGACGCCGAGCTGCCGCACGAGGGCGTCGCTGGAGGCGGCGGCGGCGGTCCGCGAGGCGAGGGGCTTGCGGCGGAGCGCGGCGGCGCAGAGGCCGGAGAGGAAGGAGCGGCCGGACGAGGAGGAGGGCCTGTGGTCCGCGTCTTCCCCTTCCATGGCGTCTGCGGCGTTGACGTGGGGCGGGTGGTGGTGTCTGGTTCTTGGCCGTCGCGCGGTCGTCCGCGCCCACACCGGGAGGAGTGACGTGCGCTCTTGCGTCATGGACTGGAGGGTTGGTCGGGATCCGGTTGGGCGGAGCCAGGTGATTTCCTGTTGGGCTTGGTATTCCTTCTTATTGGTGTCACAGGCTCTAGTACAGCCCATTATCAGTAGTAGACTTTAATGCTTTCAAATGAAGATTTCCGTTGCAGCCAATCAATATGCATCATAATGATATTAAAAAATGATATTTTAATTTGGTAATATTTTACTCATATCTCGATACATATCGTGGTATTTTTAGTATTCGAATACGAAAAGCTAGCATACTGAAATATAAGAACACAGCAGAGCGACAAGTTGAATGGTAAATATTATTTTGTAGCCTCAAAGCTAACTACTAGGTATTATCCAAATGGGAGGCTTGAGAACATAATGTTTACTCGGAATGCCTCATCAACTTGGCAAGCTATTGCACACGGGATTGAACTGCTGAAGAAAGGGCTCATCTGGCACGTAGGTAATGGTCAGAGTATCAGAATTCGGAGAGACTCATGGATCCCAAAACCACCAACTTATAAACCTATCTCTAAGAAGAGAAGATGCAGGCTTCGTTTTGTGTCGGAGTTAGTCGATCAAGGTGGCAATTGGAAAAGGGATTTGCTCCACCAATACTTAATTTGTACAGATGGATGTGAAAGAAATCTTAAAGATCAAACCCTCCACATCGTTTGCAATGAATGAGAACTGGAGTGCTTTGACGCAGTCAACCAGCTCGGCCCCGGATGGTAATAGGCGTATATGGGATTTAATAATGAAGGCTGATGTGGCGTCAAAAGTTCAGCACGTTGCCTGGCGTCTCGTCACGGATTCACTACCAACTTGGTTGAATAAGCACAAACGTACGCTTGAAAATACAAGCCAATGTCCTGTATGTGGTGTGGGAACCGAGGATATTTTACCCTTTCATCCATTGTACACTGGCAAAGCAGTGTTGGGAATTCATGGTAGAAAGGTGGTCGCTCCCTAAGTTACAATCTATACAACATATTGGAACTGATTGGCTGCTTATACTCCTTGGGAACTTGCAAAAAATAGAACATATGTAGAGTCCTTATGACTCTATGGCGCATCTGCCACATTCGTAATGAAATTCTACATGGTAAAAAGGCTCCACCGATGGAAACCTCTAGGCAATTCTTGCTGTGCTATATGGATTCATTGCTACAAATCAAATATCATGCTGGCGAAGATATGGTGAAAGCTAAATTCATTATGGATGTTGATGATGCCCATACTATTAATCACAAAGCAGGGGACACGGTCTCGTAGTGGATTGCACCACCGTACAAACTAAATACGGATGGTTCCTTCGGAACTGCTTGAGATGTAGGTGCGAGGATGGTTGTTTGTGATCACAATGGTAGCATCATCTTGTCGGCTTGTCGAAAACTACGCAGATGTAGAAATGCACTTGAAGCAGAACTATGTGCTGTAAGGGAGGGTCTATCGATCCTTGGCGATGCAGTGGTGTAACCGACCCCTGATCTTGGAGACGGATTGTTTGGAGTTAGTCAAAATGATACGAAATGAAGACAAAGACCGGTCAGTCTACACGACTCTGGTTGAATATATTAAATCTTTGCTGAAGGATCGTCACGTTTGATTTACTCATATTAGGAGAGTCCAGAATATTAGTAGTCATTTTATGGCCAATTATGCTAGGTTAAATAGGCATATGGAATTGTGGCATCTCTCCGGTCCGGAGGGATTACCAGACACTTGCCAAGATTTTGTCATCTCTGATATTCCTTTAGTAATGCAAGTATTGTTTCGCAAAAAAAAACTACCTAGGTATAAAGGTCCATTAGTTTGAGCGAGATGAGTATAAAAAGAGTTTATACGTAAAAATATGCAGTGTTATGTGTGCTGATTTTTAAGTGTATATGCCTAGTTTTTTTGTTTTTGGGTTTGTAACTAGTTATGTTTGTATCATACTTTGGACCTCTATTTGTGTTATATAAATGTATCACTAGATGACCAGCCTCTATAAAATACATACAATATGCTAAAAAATTAAATTTAAATTTATTTGGGGTATATTATTAATATAAAGATCTGTTTTATTTGAAATATATTTAAATAAATATATTTTATTTGAAATAAAAAAATTATGACATCGTGATACTGTGAGGCGATACTGCTCATAGGAAAAACGATAGCTAGCATCTTTTTGTTGGAGATATGCCCAAGAGGCAATAATAAAGTGGTTATTACTATATCTTTGTGTTCATGATAAATGTTTGCATCCCATGCTATAATTATATTAACCGTGACGGAGGCCTCTAGCATGTGGGAAGGGCGTGCCTGGCTCACCATTTAGGAGGACCCGCGAAGTGGCCGATGCCAGCGACATGCAGACCCAATCCCGCAAGATTTGTCCAAAGCCCAACGCACTCATGACCTCAAGAAGGTAAGCCCATCCCACGGAGTCTAAGGCCTTTGAGATGTCGAGCTTGAGGAACAGGCAGGCAGTCTTGGAGGAGTGCAATTCCTTGATGAGGTTCTGAACATGCAGGAAGTTGTCGTGGATACTCCTCTTTTTGACGAATGCACTTTGGCATTTGGAGACGATGTCCGGTAGAACCGGTGCAAGCCTGTTCGCCAGCAGTTTGGAGAAAATCTTGGACAGACTATGAATGAGGCTGATTGGCCTATAATCTGCAAGCCCGGCCGCGTCAGGTCTTTTCGGGATGAGGATGATGTTGGTCAAGTTGATGAGGTTCGCACAGCCTCCACGCAGATTTGCCAAATGAAGGATAGCCGCCGTAATGTCCGCCTTAATAGTGTCCCAGCAGGCTTTGAAGAAGGCTCCAATGAAGCCATCAGGGCCAAGCGCTTTAACAGAGGGGAGCGAGAAGACCGCGTCCTTTATCTCGTCGACGTCGAAGGGAGCATCCAAGTCGGACAGATCATGAGATGGGTAATTCAGACCCTCCCAATCCAGTCTCCTGAGACGAGGAGCCTTAGTGCCCATGATGCCCTTGAAGTGTTGAAGCAACACATCCTGCTTATCTTCCTTTGTGATCGCCACACCCGAGGCATGGTTGAGGGTCTGGATGTGGACCTTGCGGCGACGGCCATTAGCCCTGGCATGGAAGAGCTTCGAGTTTGCGTCTCCTAACCGGATCCAAGTCAGCTTGGACCTTTGACGGAGTTTCACTTTCTGGATAGCAAGCAGATCCAAGTAAGAAGACTTGAGTTGCGTCCGGAGTGACCTTTCCCCCACAGAGAGGGGCTTAGAATCTTCAGCCTGGTCGAGGCGCCAAATGATCTCCTTGGCCGTGGCAATTTGAGTACGCAAGTCACCCACACTTTCGCGTTGCCACTTTTTCAGCGCCTTGGCGGTCCTGAAGAGCTTTATGTGGACGCGACGGATGGGATCGGATGCAAGAACCGGCTTGTCCCAGGCGGCGGAGACAGTCTCTTTGAAGCCGTGCATACTAAGCTAGAACTCCTCAAACTTAAAGGAAGGCTTTCTTGTGCTCGCGACATTGCCTTGAAGGAAGAGGGGGGCGTGATCCGAACAAGCCGAGGTGATAGCTTGAAGGTAGGCGTTCGGGAAAGCAACATCCCACTCAGCGGAGAAGAAGACGTGGTCAATCTTAGTGAGCACAAGGTCGGCTTGGGCATTTGACCAAGTGAAGCGTCGCCCATCCATGTGCATTCCTTCCTAGAAATGTTGAAAACACTACCCAGCCATCCAGGGGGTCTGAAAGGGGCAAACAAATCTGGAGCACACGTTTTCAGCAGAACAGTAAAATCTCCTCCCGCTTTCTACCACAGCCGTTGGATGTTGTAAATTTTTATTTACCGTCTGCTTCTGCTGCTACGTGCATGACAGCTGGGCCAGACCGCATGCGGGGCCTCCAGACAGAGAGAGCGGAGGAAGCTCGGGGGCGTAGCAGGTTTCCTCGTGGTGAGAGATCTGCACACCAACCAATCCCCTCCCGTAAGCCAGCCCCAATCCCAGTCCTCCTCTCGTCCCCAATCCCCGCGTCCCCTCTTTCTCCCCCAATCTGGTGCCTCCTCCACAAGCTGCCCCTACTGCCCAATCCACCGCCTCCTGCCCAATCCGCCGCCTCCTACCACAACCCTGTGCTTGCTCGTTGGTTAGGACGACCGGAGGAGGCACAGGCACCAGATCCGTTGGGATTGAAGGTGGTTCTTCCAGGGAGGAGAAAATATGAAGATTTGAAGAGAAGGCGGCACGGGGGAGACCGGCAGCGGTGGCCATTGCCCGTCGACGAGCGCCTCCACGGGAGGTGGCGTGAGAGACCGGCTGTGTGACCATGGCCGATGAGCTCGACGAGATGGCGGGCTAGGGTTAGCTGTTGCGAGTGCGCCGGCGAGTCCGCCATGAGCGGATCCCTGCTTCCTCGCCGCTCTCCTTTGTTGGTGAGGTTTGTTTCTCCCTCCTCTTCGTCTCCTCCTCTCCAACTCTTCTCTCACTCGTTTCTTCTGGCTGTAGGGAATGGAGGAGGGGGTGCGAGTGGACCCGGAGAAGCCATGTGAAGCCGGTCTGGTTCGTCGGCGAGGAAGATCAACTGGGAAGAAAAGGTGAAACTGGTGAGGCTGGGTTTCTCATGTTCTGGGTGTATTCTCTTTTTCCTCTCTTGTTCTCAATCCACCTTTAATCAACCTTCCCATTTGTTTTTTGTATGCAGGAAAAGAAGCAGCACACCAGCAAAAGAATGGTTGTGCAACAAGTCAGTATTAGACGATCCTACACCCGGTTGGTCTTGATTTTTGGTGGATTAGTTCATGTGTAATAGTGCATAGGTGTAAGTTTGTTGATTGGTTTATATCTTTTTTCAGTTGTGATAATTTGCAGACAAGCGTGTGATTATCAAGATGCCAAAATCATTAATATGCCAATATGGACCGCTTCTCACTTCATGTTGACATCATGTATTGCAGTGCAAGGTATTCTTTGTTGTGTGTCCGTTGATTGCAATTGTATGGAGCTGGCTCTGGTGGCGGCGCTGCGTGGAGGAGGGGCTTGGGGCGGTGCTAGCCAAGAGGAGGATCTGCAGCCATGGGAGATTCATGGTTCGTGATCTTTTTTTTGGAAAGCTTTATCATGACATCAGTCTTGATTTCATTTTGTTGACATGCAGTGGTTGTATGGAGCATTGAGGACTTTTGGAGAGTGGCCAGTAGGATGAGCTGGACCTTTTTTTCAGAGAAAAGATGAAGTGGTGAACGGGGCTGCAGCGAGCAGGGCCGGAACGGATGGTCGTCTCTCCCTGGTGCTCAAATGTTTGGATACGGGATTGAAACAAAATCGACTGCCGGCGCAGGTCGAACGAGGCCATGCTCGTTGAGCAACAGCGGCTGGTTTTAAGGTGAGTTTTTCCCAAATCCCAATCCCAATACAGTACCATTTAGTTATTGCAGACATTCATGGATAAATCTTGGTTCTCAACTTCTCATTGAGACATTGACTGATTTATAATGGTTATTCAGGGTGTTTGTGTCGGCTGAGCAGATCGAGTTGTATAATGCACATACCACAACTATTGTTGTTGTGGTGACTCAGACAGGTTCCTGAAGGTAGAGTGACTCATTTCCATTATGTCAGGTGTTTACAATTGCTTGAGTTAGTTTGATAATTTCAGTAGCATGTATCAGATTGGTTTATGTTCGTTCTAATGCAATTTGGTTTTCAGATATTTTGCGTATTAGCTAAGAACTCCTAATAGTTTGTTTTTTTCTCTTTGCAGCTACTATTTTAGTAAAGGGATTTCTATTTTTGTGCCCTCGGGTCATTAGTTGTACTCAGTTTTCCCCAGCCCCTTAGTTTTTCCTCAGTTTTCTCCAAGCCTATGTCTGAAACCCGCAGAAGGAGCTCAGACGGAAGGAATCCGTTTATTTGGACGTTCTGTGCTGACGTGTTGCGCCGCATCGTCTGTGGGGCCGCGTCGTGTGGGGCCGCGTCGCGTGGGGCTGGTAGAAAGGGACCGCGTGGGACAGGACGAGAAGCATTTGGTTGCACGTGAGCAGGAGCTGGGTTCTGTCTCTCTCGGCCCAAATTGGTATTTTTAAGAGCACATTTTCCCCTCTTTCTCTCTCTGTCTTTTTCACCAAATTAGTATCAAATCTAGAGAAGCTTCTATTTCTGTCTTTCTTCAATATGGCAGCAAATCTAGTAGCAAATCTAGTAGCAAATCTCTGGGGTTATTTATGCCTTTTGGCCCTCGTTTTTTGCCCAATATGGCAGCAAATCTAGAAGCTAGTATATGATAAATTCACAACAGCATAATCACAAAACTAAGTATAATACATAAACTGCATACAGCAGCCAAAAGCAGGCAATAACGTTGTTAATGTTCACGACAAACTAAGCTGAAAAATATACAAGACGCACGCAATGTATGGACAACAAGAAGATTAGGATGAATGAATTTGTTCTTCATTCCTCCTCATATATTTCTTCGTCGCTCCATTCGTGCATTTCCCCAAGGAAATATTCATTGAACTCCTTCCGTCTGCAGTGTGCGGCCAATACATCCTCCAAACGGTATGGCTTGTGTTCATTTCTCATACCGTAGCTTCCTATTCTATCCACACGTACTGGCCACTCATCCCAGGCCTTTGTATCATGAGAGTACTCTCTGATATAACCCAAATCCGCGTAGTAGATGCTGCCAGGTCGAAGTATCGGGTACACTCTGGTGTCGACGAAGATACACCGGATATAATTCACGAAGAAGGCATTACTGCCAATGTTACTGACCGGATGGAGAGAGCGGCTCTGAGTGTCCACACGGTACACCAATGGTTTGCCCGCCAAAGCCTCGCTGACCAACAACACAAGCAGCAGATCATCATCCGACTTCACAAGGTAGAACTTCTGACATCCAAGTTCTGGAAATGAAATTAGTGTCTCCATCTTGACAGTGCTCGCGCGCTGCCGCAACTGTACATTGGTGCACACTATTCTTCCGATCTCAAAATTGTCCGCAGCTACTGCATACAGTTCACCATTGAACGGGGTAATGCAACGTAGACAATGGTTCTTGATCGAAAATCTTCCTTCTCCCCAATCTTCATTTATATCCTTAGTTGGAGTGCTCTCATCGACCCAACCAATTTCCGACGGGTAATGTGCGGCAACGAAGACCATAGTCGGGGATTTGATAACAGCGAGTCAGCGACTGATTTCAGAAAAACAGATGGCATCTGCGCCTCAAACATAGTGTTCGATTTCTTTGTGAGTGGGTTCAGCAGCCGTATCTTGTGCGGCGGGTTCTTCTGGGCAAGCACGATGACACCACGGCAAAATCCGACGAAGTAGTATCTAAAATATATTGATGAAGATAACATTCAGCACTAAGATGTGTTTAAGATTGAAAATAAAAAGGTAGATATGGAGGAATTTGAACCTTGTATGAACTTCCGATAGATCTATGGTGACGTAGCGTGATGTGCCGAGTTGGAGGAAGGTGAACTCAGCGACCCGTGGAAGGGCGTGGTGTAGCATGATCCATTCGTCCAGGTGCACGTCGGGCTCAGGCAAACCTGAGCGCCAATTTCTACAGACTTGCCTCATAGCAGAGTAGGTGTCGGCGTACTCCTCGTTCGCCGGTAAGCATTGGCCGATCTTGTGAAGTGGTCCATCAGCCGAGAGAGAGGCCCAGTTCACGGAGGCGCCGCGCTTGGATGCGCCGCCCTCGGAGGCGACGCGCTCGGCGGCGACGCGCTCGGCGGCGACGGGCTCGGCGGTGACGGGCTCGGCGGCGACGGGCTCGGAGGCGACGGGCGCGGAGGCGACGGGCTCGGAGGCGACGGGCGCCGGCGCATTCTTCTTCTCCATCGCCGGCAGGGTAGCGTGCGTACGGCGGTTGGGGTTTTTTCGATTTGGAGAAGTTGATGGGACGTGAGAGGGGTGGTTTCGTGCGTGAGCGAGAATGAGACGACCGTGTGCGAGAGGGAGGGAGGGAGGGGCTTACGCGTCCTAAATGCGACCCGCGTCCTACGCGTCCACTATTTGCACGTCTGCACCGCGACACGCGTCAACAATGGCACGTCTTCCACTTCTGCACCACAACACGCGTCCTCGGGTCTAACCCTGGAAATTTAGATATACTCAGGTATACCCCCGAGTCATATACTAGCATTTTTCGTGTGCTCAGTTTTCTCCTTGAGTGCTAATACTGGCTAGTGTAATATACTCAGTTTTACCCTCAAGTGGCTGGTCAACAGAGAGTCAACAAATGGGATTAACTAGTTAAATGAGTTATTTAATGTGCAAAAAATTCCGAAAAAGAGTGGCACTTACTCATGGAGTCTTTACCACAAATTGCCACTTCTCAAATCATAGATAAATCATAGATAAATCAAGTTTCACCACAAATTGCCACTTCTCAAATCACCTAGTAGCTATGAAGGTGCATGGTTTTCCATAATAAGCCCTACCCAAAACAACTTTCCCCAAAACATACTTTGTCTAAATGAGGCCATAATTTTCACACTCATGTAGATTTGTATTGCAAATAGTTTGAGGTAGGCCAAGATAGGTTTCATTGTACAAAACACGCATTTTCCATTTTTTAAATCTCATATTTGAATCCCTTAGTCTGTTTACTACTCACTTGCCCTTGGTTTCTTGATACTACTCGGCTTTGCCCTCTCCCTTCACAAACTCTCACGGACGCCCAACATTGCCCTGATTGGTCTAGCCCATGTCACGCGGATCGTGCCCGCCGACCGTTGATCGTATGATCTAACGGGCAGGATAACCCCTATCTCACTCTGCGGTCGGGACCACCACCCTCTCTCTCTCTCGTCGTCGGTTAGCTTCACGCAAAGTTTGGTTTTCTGCATTATTTTTCACGAGCTAAATTATAAACTCTTTTTAGGCATTACTTTTCACGCAAAAAATGATAAACCATCACCGATTTGTTGTAGCCATTACTTTTCACGCACAAAAATGATACGCCATCACCCATTTCTTGTACCCATTACTTTTCACGCAAAAAACGATAAATCATCACCGATTTTGTTGTAGCCATTACTTTTCACGCAAAAAATGATACACCATCACCCATTTCTTGTAGCCATTACTTTTCACGCAAAAAACGATAAACCATCACCGATTTGTTGTAGCCATTACTTTTCACGCACAAAAATGATACACCATCACCCATTTCTTGTACCCATTACTTTTCACGCAAAAAACGATAAATCATCACCGATTTTGTTGTAGCCATTACTTTTCACGCAAAAAATGATACACCATCACCCATTTCTTGTAGCCATTACTTTTCACGCAAAAAACGATAAACCATCACCGATTTTGTTGTAGCCATTACTTTGCACGCAAAAAATGATACACCATCACCCATTTCTTGTACCCATTACTTTTCACGCAAAAAATGATAAACCATCAACGATTTGTTGTAGCCATTACGGTAAATGATAAACTATCACGAATTACCATTTCTTTTAGGCATTACTTTTCACGGTAAAATGATAAACTATATCACGAAGTTCCATTTCCGTCAAGATAGTCCGCATTACTTTTTTGTTGAGATATATACCCCCACAACGGTCGTCTCCTCCTTAATTTATTGTGTAAACCCCCACAACGGTCATCTCCTCCTTAATTTATTGTGTAAACCCCCACCAACGTTCACCTTCTCCTTATTTTATTGTGTAAACCCCTACAACGGTCATCTCTCCCTTATAAACACCCACACGGCCATCCCTTGTGTCAATAGGTTCTGCCTCTCTCTTCTTCGGTCACATACACTTGATCATCCATTGCCATGGCTTCCACGTCTCGGACACGGACCGGAAGGGGAAGGGGAAGGGGAAGTGGATCATCATCATTCCCACCACCACCGTCAACACTGCCATTGATCATAGAGGAGTTCTTCATCGTCGTCTATGAAGACCCTTTGGTCAAGAAGGTACATACGCGTTCCCACATATATGATGCATGTGATTAATTATGGGCATGTTCTAAAAAAAACCTTTAATTTCAAACGATCGGCGCTCGATCTCTTTGCAGGAACTCCCAAAAAAGTTTGCGGACTATCTTGACGGCCGGGAGCCGGCTAAGGTGTATCTGCGAGCAGCCGATCTGCGGTCCTCGTCTCTGGACCGTGGAGGTCCTATTTGACGGACAAGGCCGGATGTACCTCGACAAGGGCTGGGAGAAATTCGCCATCGCGCACGGTGTGGATTTCGGCTGCCACGTACACTTCAAATATGAAGGTGACGATGTGCTCACAGTGAAGGTGTTCGACGGAACAATGTGCATGAGGTACTACTACTCAGACGATGAAGATACTGACGATGAAAGCGACGACGTGAAGCCATGCATCCATCCCCTTTAGATTAGGGGATTATGACCAAGAATATATATGTAGCTTCATATGCATCGATTTAGAGATCTAGCTATTTTCTATATATTATGTAAAAAATAATATCGCATTTCCACTATTATTCGAGCACCACATCCTCCAAACGATGCCGATGCCGATGCCAATATCGGCATGGTCAGAACGGCTATGCTCGCCGCCACTGCTAGGTCAACGTCGGGATGCACAATGTTTAGCATAAGAGTCACTTTAGATTAAGCTGCGAAAATAGTCACCTGCCACGGCGGTCATTGGCTGCGGAGGCCCCACAGAGCGGCAATATATAATTTTCTATAAATGAATAGACGACCCACTGGTCATTGGCTGCGGCAGCCCCATAGAGCGGCCCCATTTGTCATTGGCAGCACCGCGTATACAATCAGAAAATAAAACGGCCCACGCGTCAGCGGTAGATGGATGGCTACCCGTCAGCACGAGACGGTCGGAGAGGAACCGACCGACGGTAACGGTAAGGCCTCGACCTGACGGCAACCCGCGTCTTCGAGGGGTTTCAAACTAGAGGGAGGGGAAAACTGAGGAAAAACTAAGGGGCTGGGGAAAACTGAGTACAACTAACGAAGCAGGGGCACGAAAATAGAAATCCCTTTAGTAAAATATTTGATGTGCTAAAACAATAATGTGGAGAGAAGCCGTTTCTCCAATGAAAAATAATATGTACAACTATTTTTGTTTTCAGGACCATTTCAGGCTTCAGTTAGCTGAAAGGGAATACATCGAGCAATGTTGGACCATGTAGTTGTGCTTATCATGGTCAATGAGGTGCCTGAGCAAAATTAGTAATACAGCATGTGGTTGAGCCAAATTAGTAATACAACAGCTAGATGAGTGGTGTATACTAGATTGTTGCAGTAGGTACATAATTGATATGTTTCCTTCCCATTTTGCAAGTGGCCCTCATTTGAGATGATTTTTCACTAGAAACCTGATATCGTGTTTTGTATACCAGATTGTTCAGTAGGTATAATTGATATGTTTGCTTCCCACATTTGCTTGTGGCCCTAACTTAAATTAGATTATCGTGTAAATCAGCTGTCAATTGCTACATCTTTCAGTTTATGATGTATCTGTTCATGGAGTACTTACTAGAGAGGGGTGTATATAATTGAAATTTCATTTCAGTTGTATATTTTACTTTATAAGGCACTATTTTGTTTTTCTAAAACCTACCGTATGTTATGCAGCTCAAGAAGGTGATTTCAGATCTTCCTTTTGTTCTCATACGAGATGCAGTCCTATGCCCATACCTTTGTTTATGAGATTTGATTTTGTGACATGTTTGTCCTTTTTAGGTATTGACCGAGGTGCGTGGAATTTTATGGAATGAATTCTTAGGCATCAGCAAAAGGACTTGTGCAATGGTGTAAGTTCCTACTAGCTCTGAATCTTGAATGCTTACATTATGGCACTATCAAATCTCAGGTTTTTGTACCCAGTGAGTTGTTGTAGGTAACAAGTTTGGTGTTGAAAATGGCATTGATTTCTGTGATGTCTCCTTCGTGAAGGATGCCAATGATGCACAATATAGTATTTCTGTGATGTCTCATTCTGTGATGGTTGGGCCTTGTGGTGTGCTTACGGCAGCAGCTCTCTTGGCAGTGCGGTGTTCTCGGCTGGAGAAGGGCGACCTTGCCAGCAAACTCACCATCTCTTTCCCTAGGTATACAAGCTCTCTCCCCTCTCCTCTCTTCTTTGATTTTGCAACTATGCATGAGCTACTATTTACAATGCTTTTAGCCACGAACAGGTTCAGCAATGTACGCCAAATGCATACCACTTGGCATGCCATCTTATTTGTTGCTTTTAGGATGTAACATGTGCTCTAGGTGAATTAGTACAGATACAAATAATATAGTATTTGTACTCGTGAATGAGAAGTACTCATTTTTTTAGTTTGGCTGCAACCCTGTGCTTGCTTGTTTTGCGATTACCCACCAATTATAACCCATCGCCGTGTTCAGGTTCAAGCTCTCGATGAGGTTCTGCAGCGCTGATATCAAACTCACCATAGGCATTCACCGCCTCTCTTCCCCTGCAGTTTACTGCCGTTGCTTCACTTGTGGAACTTCGTCAGAAACGCCGGAGAAGAGAATAGCCGCTGCATCTTTGAGACCCTCACCCATAGTCGCAGTCCCATGTTTGCCGGTAATTTACTTCGATTAGGATTCTTTCTCTTGTAGACTTTTCTCTTTTATGTGATTATAATTCTCATTGAACTGAGGTGTAAATAATAGTATTGATCTGCTTGCTTTGGCCATCTTTTTCCATGTATTCCTTGGTTTATCACCCAATCTACTCTTCCTCCTTTTAGTCACACCTCCTTAGTGCGTTCATCTGCTTTTTAATTTGTCACATTTGGTGCTACTCGATTTTACAATTGAAATTCCTTTTTAGCTCTAATTGTCTGTTTCTACTTGATTTAGCACTCCCAAGTGAACTCCCACCGGCTGGTTTCTTGCTTAGCCTCTGAAGAATCCGCTTATTATGTATTTTCTTACTTTTTCTTCAAAACTCACCATTGTTGATTTCCTTTACATATCTTTATTATTCCTATCTATCATTTGTGCATCCATCACATGTTCAGTTAAAGGATATTCTTCTCCTTTTATCCTGCCATGTTTTAGTCTGCCACAAGCAATTGAGTACAATCATATTTAGAGAGGATATTTAAACAAACTCTGGTTATTCCGAAGTCAGGTTATACAATTTCTGATGCAATGCTATTAATTTGTTTGTCTCTCTTATTTTATTTACTTCATGGTGCGGATAACTCAAAATTTAATTTGTTATTTTAATATCCAGGAGCTAATGTGGATATACATTTCATTCCAAAAACTTAGAGGGCTGATTCAGTTCCAAACATGCAGTCAATAATTACTGCTTCAGATGGGGGTAAGGACCTAAACATTGCATATACTATTAGTTCTCCTTCCCACATGTAAATTTCCTTAGTTCGCTTGTGTCATGAAAATTGCTTTCAAGAAATGGTTCTCAGTGGAGCTTCTTGAAATGTTTATAGGCAATGGTGGCTCATGAAGATCTGGGTGCTGAACTTCCGGTTGAGGAAGTACCTTCACTACAGGTGAGACTAAAAAACCAACATCTATAATTTTGGGGGGCAACAAAATGCTCATCCCTTCGCTTTATAAAAAAAATACTTGTTTTGTACACACCCTATGCAGTATAAAATGATTGTTAGCTGCCATTTTTCATTAATTGCAGTCTGTCTACCAGTGGACTGTAAAGCAACAGCAGCAAACCATATTGGCCTTAAGTAGGTTTATCTAAACTACAATGTATGATGGTTATTTCTTCTACTGTAGGTTTTGCGATGTTCGTGTATGGCATATTGGCCTTCTCAGGAGTTGCTTTCTGGATATGCTCGCTGCTCTATGGATCTATTATTTCAAGAAATGATGATATACGGTGACTTATCTCGCACCATCTTTGGCCTTTTAACCGCTTGATTTGAATATTAAATGGAGTTCAATAATATCCCTGCATCTTAACATGCCACCCATTTAATCATGTGTGGTGTGTAATTTAAAAGGGTATGAGTGCATGACATGTGCATTCCTGATTACAGGGTGTTGTCAAGCATATCGTCCCAGCCATGCTGCTGCTTGTGCATTGGAAGCTTTGAAGCTCGTCTTTGGCTGCAGCAGAAGTGTGTCAAATTATATCATGTGAGTTTCGCTGGATCATGCTCTCTTAAATTACAGATGGTTATGTAGGTGTTCTAAGTAAACAATAATATTTTAATTTATGTTTCAATAACAAATTGGGTTTAATCTATATTTATATACAACTCACCCTCTGTAGCTAATAGTAATGGGCAAGTGCAAGTTGAACTCACCCTCTGATTACATATGTATGGCAGCTTCATACAAGTATTTTCATATGTCGACTTCTCTTCCTTTTATATGTCTTTATTCCTAATGGTCTACTCTTTTTTTAGTGGTATAGTCGGCTTGTTTTAGCTACCGTTAATTGATTCTAATTATGCTGGTCATTTTTGTGTGTACCAGCTGCCTCTGGGAGCCGCATATAGTCTGTTCGGGTGTATTTACCTACAGTATGTATGGCAGTTGCAGCAGCTTGCTAATTAGTACCCACCAAAGGTAATTTACCTCTTCATCTTTGAAGTCCTACTGGTTGTCGCAAAAGCCAACATTGTGAAATCGTTGTCTTGTGCCAAGGTCCATCTTCCTGGTGAGATTTGTCAAGTATAATCATGCATAACATGTGTTTTGCGGGTACATTATCCATCTTTTTTCTTATTGTTTCTGTGCAAATATCCAAATTTTATTGATGTCCTTAGAGACCTGGATTATTGCCTAATGATGGTGCATTTGTCTGCAGCAGGACCTGCTGTTGAAGGTGAACGCGTGCAAGTACAACCAATTCAGAATTGCCACATGTATGTTCAGTTTTGGAATGATGAATTCCCCTCCCTCAACCTGAGGCCTATTACGCCTAAATGGGATTTAAGTTCCCACTCATTACGTATAGTAATCCTGTCTTTGCACCCACCTTTACATCCACTGTAGCTTGTTGACATATCGGGGTTTTTGTGAGGAAGAATTTAAGGTTGCAGAAAGTATATATTTAGCAGCATCCATGAAATACTTTAATTGTACATTGTAGGTTAAGTCATGAATGGCGGGCATATATTTCTCGAACGAATTCCCTACGAAAGACATTTACATCTGTCAAGGGCATATACTTCAAGGTAAATTCTGTGAAGTTGTCATCTGCATACCTTCTCCATTCTTATTCACTGCACTGCCGAGTGTCTACATTAAATATTTTGATTTGACTACATTGTGTAGGCTAAAGTTCAAGGGCAAAATATCACCTGGCTAATTCCACATGCTCTTCAACAAGTTTTAACTGATCACGTTGACTTCAATGTGATGCTCACATTCTTGGAATTCTATGAGGTAAGCATGTGGATGCTCTTTTCCTCTTTACCGTTTATACTTTACTCAGCACGTGTATAATCATTTTTTCTGAAATAAAAGCAACAACACATCCATCTAGAGTAAATTATAGTCAGATGTTAGCATGCACCAGGAAGGTATAGTATTATCATGTATGCGTTGGAATGAGGGTACCATCCATCTGTCCCTTATACTCTGCCTGATTGTGGTGGCTTCAATAGCTTGAAGCATGCATGTTATAATTATTGTAACTGCCCAATTTTATCACCAAATTTCTATGTTTATTATTTTCATTTCACCATTTCCATATTTTCCCTGAAAATGTCATATCATATATTTTCAAAGTTATCTTGCTTGTTTATTTTCAGCTATACATACTTTGTGTTATCTGTGTTGTCCTGCTTACTATGGAGCTTTTGAGAACCCTATGATGGCATTCAAATGCAGAGTTATGACCATGGCAAGTAATATTTTTGTCCCATCCTTATAACTTTTTGAAGATTCATATGCATAGATTGTTACATAAGAACATATTCTTTGTTGATTTAGAAACCTGCTATGCTATTTTTATCAAAGAATATATTTTAATTTGGCTCCCTTGGGTTCAACTTCTCAAGCTCGGTCTAGAATCTTTATCAAAGAAGAGTTAGAAGAGGAGCGAGAGGAGGTGGCATGTGGGACCAGAACTTCACAGCTTCTATGCAATAAAGGTGCGCAAATTGATGTTGGTATTTAGATTGTGGTAATCTAGCTGCGATTCTACTGGGAGACTTGGGATACTATTTTTAGGCACATTATCATTAGTGATTTGGTTTTTATCAGGAGTAGTACGTGTCGAGGGTACTCCTCAGCAATGCCCTTCGATTGGGGCTTAGGGTTGATGGAATCCTGCAAGCTGACACGAGACATCGGTTCACAGACAAGCGGGGAGAGCGATTTACCCAGGTTCGGGGCCCTCGATGAGGTAAAACCCTTACGTCCTGCCTGTCTGATCTTGGTTATGATGATAATGGGTTACAATGGGGTGCCGAAGGGTTCGGCTGAGATTTCGTCGAGAGGCTAAGTGTTGCGGCGACCTAGCTCTAGACTTCTGGCGGCTATGGTGGCTAAGATTGATTCTGTCCCTCGGCAGCCCCTCTCCTGGCCTTTATATAGGTGGCCAGGTCTCAAGAGGTCTAACCGAGTACGACTAGTTTTACAATAACTCTAGCTTTAAACTTTCCTTGTTCGGCTCCTTCCTTGTCTTGCCCGCCAAGGAATCTTCTGCTGCGACATCTAAGTGGCCCATCTTGCCATCGAATATCTTCATGGGCCTTCAGTTAGATCGTATAGGGTAGGGCAATATCGGTTACCCGAAGGGTAATGCCCACGTCAGTAGCCCCCGAGTGTCTAGCCGAAGATAGTTCGGGTAGAGACTGAAGCATGCTTCCTCTTATTGTTCTTCTCCTTGATTGTTCTTGTTCATCTTGAATCAGCATCATCTTCTTTTTGTCGGGTGCGTGTCCAGCGCTCCCGATGGGAGTAGCCCCGAGTCTAGGTACGGATGCTTGCAATCCGTGCGTAGACTCAAGTTGTACCACTCGAACGTTTTGCTCTGCCGAAGTTTTTCTGCAAGTCTTCATAGGTCATCCGATATATTGTCCACACGTAAGGGATAACGAGTAACGTGCCCAGCTTTTGCTGGTTAACTACCGATGGCAAAACAACGTTACCCTACACAGAATCAAGTCCCCGGGCATGATCCTGGAGTGCAAAAAAGTTCTGTCGGGTGCGCGTCCAGCGCTCTCGATGGGAGTAGCCCCCGAGTCTGGACGCGGGCGCTTGCAACCGGGTGCAGACTCGAGTCGAACATTTCATCCTTTTCTTCAAACGCTTCTTCATACGAATACCTTCGAGTCTTCTTTTTATCGGGTGCGCGTCCAGCGCTCCCGATGGGAGTAGCCCCCGAGTCTAGGTGTGGATGCTCTCAATCCGTACATAGACTCAAGTTCATCATCCGATACCTTTTCACATTTCTTCGAATACTCCGGACGTTCCTTATGACGTCATGGATGACGTTATTGACACTTTGATTTTGACTGACAAGACGCGACCTGCTGGGCACATTCTTTCTCTGTCTGGCCCTATTTTTAAGCAATATCTGCCCTTCTCGTACAGTTACCAAGGCGCCTCCTCGATTTCCGCAATCATCAATGGAAAAAGGCCCCCTTAATGAACTGGTAGCAACGACGCGTGCCCATGCAATCCTCAAGTTCTCCCTTTCTTAAAACCTTCAAAGGACAAAATCTTTTCGGTTTCCTCCCATATTCACCATAGCATCTTCCTGCCCTTCTTCTTCCTCTCTCTTTCGCAACTGCTGCGCCGCCACCACCGCTTTTCAGATCTTCCCCAGATCTCGCCATGGTGAAGAAGAAAAACCTCGCTGCCGCCGCCAGTTCCACGAGCGGCGGCGCCGCCGCCAAAGCCTCCACGAATCTTCCGGAGAGGAACACTCCAGATGCTCCTCCCCC
This sequence comes from Lolium rigidum, assembly GCF_022539505.1. NCBI lineage: Eukaryota > Viridiplantae > Streptophyta > Magnoliopsida > Poales > Poaceae > Lolium > Lolium rigidum. The sequence continues at coordinate 151,221,519 of NC_061509.1, forward strand.
AGCTCCGGCGCTGCCAGCGCTGCCAAGCTCGATAGCTAAACCTGGAGATTGGCTAGCGTCCTCCATCACGAAGTGTGATGAGAAGAGGGCCCGAAGCCTCGGGTTAATCTCCTCCGCCGAGGGGAATGTGATTCTTCCAGGTGCGATTTCTCGGCCCAATCCCCCTGCCGGTTTTACCGTGATGTTCTTGTTGTTCTTGTATCGGGGTCTCTCGCTTCCTGCCCACGAATTCCTTCATCGTCTTCTGCGGACTTACGAAATCCAACTGTGGCAACTCACCCCTAACTCAATCCTTCACGTTGTTGTGTTCATCACCCTCTGCGAGGCGTTCTTGGGCATTGAGCCTCACTTTGGGTTGTGGAAAAATATCTTCTTCGTAAAGAGATACAGCAGTAGTAAACGATCTTTTGTCATCGGAGGAGTGGGGTTTGTTGTCCGTTCAGAGGTTAACTATTTCAGTTTCCCAATGAGAGAATCCGTGCAAGGATGGAGACTGAAATGGTTTTATGTCAAGGATTCCTCAACAACCGAGTCCCAGCTTCCTTGATTTGCCGACGTCCTTGAAGCCAAGCCTAGGCATTCTTGGAAGAACATACTCTCTCCCGACGAAAGGACAGCAGCCGACGAGTTATTTGCCAAATTCCTTCGGATCAAAGAGACCGATGGTCAAACTATGATCGGCACAGAGGTGACAGCGGTGTTCTTGAAACGTCGAGTCCAACCCGCTCATGGCCGTAGTTCGTCCGATGTGGTTGTATTCGGGTCCAAAGGATGAAACCAGGATAAATATTGCTGAACTATCGGAAAAGGAGCTGCTTGATGAAGTTCGTCGCCTTACTCTCTTTAGTCAAGAAGACTCGATCCCATTGATATCTTCTTATTCTCCTCTTGATGCTGATCATCCACCGTCAGAGGTAATTTTCCTTCTCATACTCTTATTACTCTGTTCCACTTTAGTCGACATAATTACTATTGTTCTTATTTGTTCTTTTCTTCGACAGATCCCCATAGTTTCTGGAAACCTGCATGATTCGCCAAACGATACTTCTGAGGGAAGAGGCTCCTCAGACCCTGTTGATTTTCATATTGCCGAGTATACAGGCCCAGAGAGCAAACACGATGATCCGATAGATTCTGAAGCTGCCCACACGGATCTTCCTCCCTCAGCCAATGATGCCTGCGACACAGAGGGATCAGTGCGTGATGATGACGCTGATCGTGATACCTTTGTTAATGCAGCTGTGGAGGAGACCAGAGCTTCACCCATGAAGAGATCAACCGGCAGCTTTGCTGATGAAGATGATCTCTTCGAGATGTAAGCGCCTTTTTCCCCGAATTCATATTTTGCCTTTTATTACTCGCATTTCTTTCATAATTCTTATCGGCCATTTCCTTTCGCAGTGACGAAGGTTTCATTGAACCTCCGCCTAAGAGATCCAAATCTGGCGCTGCTCCGCTGGACGTCGTGGCTTCCGAAGCTTCGGCTCCTAAGGCGGCCCCCGCGGCCCAGGTATCGACTGCTTCCTCCCTCTCTAGGGGGAAAGATGTTCCTTCGATCGCTCGCCGCCACGATCCCTCCTTCAGAAAAACCTGTAAGTCTTTTTCGATTACAATGCGAATTTCCTGGAGCGTGCCTTGTTTAATGATTCTTTGTCAAACATCTACTTTCCCTCTTTCCTTAAGGACCTGCGGGGCGTTATATCTTCTTTGGAGGCTTTCACCTCAAAATTTACTTCCCTGGAAGCAGACAAGGTTCGGCTGCAGATGGAAGTTAAATCTTCTTCCTCAAAGTTGGACGGCGCAGTCAAAATAGCCGCCGCAGCTCGCCAAGAGGTCGACTCCCTGAAGGAGGAACTGGGCAAGCTGAAAGAGAAGCTGAAAGAAGAGGAAGCGTCTAGGCTGGCCGCCGAGGCTCGGGCGACTAAAAAAGATGAACTCCTTTGCCAGTCTTCGTTGGCTTTGCTTGGTAATCTCTTTTATGCTTCTTTGTCGATTATTGCATTTATGATTTCGATTCTTTGTCAGTAATTCATTTTGTTCCATTCTCTTGCAGAGGCCGCCGACATCCCTGCCAATGCTTTGGACAAGATTCCAAACAACTCTCCGGCAAATGGTGTGTCGATGACTCTCGCCTCCCACCAGCTTACACGGGAGCTTCTTGAAAAGGGGAAAGGTGCCATGGCGCGGATGCACTCGATGATCTTCCCCAAGATCAGTCAAGACAAGACTCTGGGGCAGCTGATCGACACCTTCGCAGTCGACACCAAGGAGGTTATCGAGGTATTCAAACGCACTTCGCGTACCTATGGTGCCCTCCTAGCCTTCCAACTTATGATGGGTCATGGCTTCAAGGCCGATATCAAAGAGATGTCTAAGGAGCTGCCGAAAGAGGAAGATGGGCGATTCATTGATTTAAGCGTCTTCAAAACGTTAGCCCTTAAGTGTGCACGCCAGCTCCTTGAGCTGGTTTCATCAAGGAAGACGTCGGCTGGCCCTAGTTTATCGACTCAGACCCAAGCCCTTTGATTTTTGTAACAAACTTCTCTTTGAACTGATGTGGAACAATGCTCTGTCGCACAACTTATGTTTGTAATAAGAACTCCGTGCTAGCAATGTTGCTAGTACACCCTTGCTATGATATTTTCACTTGCACCTTCTCCCGATGGGAGTACCTTCTGATGCTGATGTGAAGATCTCTGTCATGCTTTTGACACTTTTCCTTGCAGGTATCGTGCCTGCATTTGTTGACGATTCTTCGGGTGCTCCTTCTGAAGATGATCGAATCCGACGTATGAAGGATCGGATCACGCAGTTGGAAAAGGATCTGCGCAGCACCTATGCCTTGGCTGCTATTATCAAGAAGAAGGGCGAGATTGCAGCCGACGTAGAGCGCTATGCTCTTACTGAACTGCATAAAGCCACTAAAAGTTTAAACTGTAAGTTCCCTGGTCCTTGTGCTCATTACTCGTTGTCAAAAATGCATTGCCTGATCTTCCGTTGATTCCTTTGCTAGTCATAGCTCTGAACCGTGCTGAAGAGAACAAGCGGATTCACGAGCGTGTTAACGCATTGACCCAGCTGTCATCAGCCGAAGAGATTTTCTGGAGGGAACACTTGATACGTCTCCGACGTATCGATAATTTCTTATGTTCTATGCCATATTATTGATGATACCTACATGTTTTATGCACACTTTATGTCATATTCGTGCATTTTCTGGAACTAACCTATTAACAAGATGTCGAAGTGCCGGTTCTCGTTTTCTCGCTGTTTTTGGTTTCGAAATCCTAGTAACGAAATATTCTCGGAATTGGACGAAACGAAGACCCGGGGGCCTATTTTTCCACGGAGCTTCCGGAAGACCGAAGAACATACGAAGTGGGGCCACGAGGTGGCGACACCACAAGGCGGCGCGGCCAAGGGGGCCCGCGCCGCCCTATGGTGTGGGCCCCTCGTCGGGCCCCCGACTCCGCCCTTCCGCCTACTTAAAGCCTCCGTCGCGAAACCCCCGAGGCGAAAAACCACGATACGGAAAACCTTGCGAGACGCCGCCGCCGCCGATCCCATCTCGGGGGTTCCTGGAGATCTCCTCCGGCACCCTGCCGGAGAGGGGATTCATCTCCCGGAGGACTCTACACCGCCATGGTCGCCTCCGGAGTGATGAGTGAGTAGTTCACCCCTGGACTATGGGTCCATAGCAGTAGCTAGATGGTTGTCTTCTCCTCATTGTGCTTCATTGTTGGATCTTGTGAGCTGCCTAACATGATCAAGATCATCTATCCGTAATTCTATATGTTGTGTTTGTCGGGATCCGATGGATAGAGAATACCATGTCATGTTAATTATCAAGTTATTACATATGTGTTGTTTATGATCTTGCATGCTCTCCGTTACTAGTAGAGGCTCGGCCAAGTTTTTGCTTTTAACTCCAAAATGGAGTATTTATGCTCGATAGTGGGTTCATGCCCGCATTGACACCGGGACGAAGTGACGTAAAGTTCTAAGGTTGTGTTGTGCTGTTGCCACTAGGGATAAAACATTGGCGCTATGTCCGAGGATGTAGTTGTTGATTACATTACGCACCATACTTAATGCAATTGTCTCGTTGCTAGCAACTTAATACCGGAGGGGTTCGGATGATAACCTCGAAGGTGGACTTTTTAGGCATAGATGCAGTTGGATGGCGGTCTATGTACTTTGTCGTAATGCCCAATTAAATCTCACTATACTTATCATGTCATGTATGTGCATTGTTATGCCCTCTCTATTTGTCAATTGCCCGACCGTAATTTGTTCACCCAACATGCTTTTATCTTATGGGAGAGACACCTCTAGTGAACTGTGGACCCCGGTCCATTCTTTTAATACTGAAATACAAATCTGTTGCAATACTTGTTTTTACTGTTTTCTCTCGCAAACAATCATCTTCCACACAATACGGTTAATCCTTTGTTACAGCAAGCCGGTGAGATTGACAACCTCACTCGTTTCGTTGGGGCAAAGTACTTTGGTTGTGTTGTGCAGGTTCCACGTTGGCGACGGAATCCCCGGTGTTGCGCCGCACTACATCCCGCCGCCATCAACCTTCAACGTGCTTCTTGGCTCCTCCCGGTTCGATAAACCTTGGTTTCTTTCTCGAGGGAAAACTTGCTGCTGTGCGCATCATACCTTCCTCTTGGAGTTGCCCAACGAACGTGTGAAATACACGCCATCAAGCATATTTTCTCGGCGCCGTTGCCGGGGAGATCAAGACACGCCTGCAAGGGGAGTCTCCACTTCTCAATCTCTTTACTTTGTTTTTGTCTTGCTTTATTTTATTTACTACTTTGTTTGCTGCATTATATCAAAACACAAAAAAATTAGTTGCTAGCTTTACTTTATTTGCTGTCTTGTTTGCCATATCAAAAACACAAAAAAATTAGTTACTTGCATTTACTTGATTCATCATGTTTCCTTTTAATTTTACCGCAAAGAACATACCGGTAGGACAAGGGTCTATAATTGGGAGGAACAATATAGAAGAATTTTTCACCCATGTTAGTACCATTGAAGATTTTGAAGATAGACACTTGGTAGAACTTGCTCCTACTTATGAAATTGCTGCTGCTGCTTTAGTTCGCTTGTTGGAAACTAAATTTGTTAATCTCAATCCCATAATCCAACACATGTTTCTTACACTTGGTGATATGGAAGAGGGGGAAAAGAAAGATTTTGTTTTAGAAACCCTTCTTAGAGAATTTGGTGGTCTAGCAAGAGAGGCTAGAAAGGTCTTCGCTAAATTTAATATGCTTGGTTCTCATACTAATTTTGTTGGTCTCCTTGAAAAAATGGATATGGATAGGATAAGGTACACTAATAATGCTAATGATGGTGGGGAGATCAAAGCACCAATACCATGTAAACTCCTAGCTATGAATGATGCACTAGAAAATAACTATGCTTGGCTTGTTCCTGAAAATTTGTTTGATGAGAGTAGCAAGCCCAAGACTAATGAGAAGGGAGACGCTGAAACTTATGTATCCAATATACTATGCATGGTTAAGAAAACTCCAAACCCCGCTGTAGGTGCACCACCCTTCGATAATACTTGAGATACACTTTTCGCGCCTAGTCGAAAGGCGTTAAAGAAAAGCGCTTATGGGAGACAACCCATGTTTTTACTCCAGATATTTTTGCTTTATATTTGTGTCTTGGAAGTTGTTTACTACTGTAGCAACCTCTCCTTATCTTAGTTTTATGTTTTGTTGTGCCAAGTAAAGTCTTTGATAGAAAAGTAAGTACTAGATTTGGATTATTGCGCAGTTCCGGATTTCTTTGCTGTCACGAATCTGGGTCTATCTCCCTGTAGGTAGCTCAGAAAATTAAGCCAATTTACGAGCATGATCCTCGGATATGTACGCAACTTTCATTCAATTTGAGCATTTTCGTTTGAGCAAGTCTGGTGGCCTAATAAAATCCATCTTTACGGACTGTTCTGTTTTGACAGATTCTGTCTTTTATTTCGCATTGCCTCTTTTGCTATGTTGGATGAATTTCTTTGATCCATTAATGTCCAGTAGCTTTATGCAATGTCCAGAAGTGTTAAGAATGATTGTGTCTCCTCTGAACATGTGAATTTTTATTATGCACTAACTCTCTAATGAGTTGTTTCGAGTTTGGTGTGGAGGAAGTTTTCAAGGATCAAGAGAGGAGTATGATGCAACATGATCAAGGAGAGTGAAAGCTCTAAGCTTGGGGATGCCCCGGTGGTTCACCCCTGCATATTCTAAGAAGACTCAAGCGTCTAAGCTTGGGGATGCCCAAGGCATCCCCTTCTTCATCGACAACATTATCGAGGTTCCTCCCCGAAACTATATTTTTATTCCGTCACATCTTATGTACTTTGCTTGGAGCGTCGGTTTGTTTTTGTTTTTTGTTTTGTTTGAATAAAATGGATCCTAGCATTCACTTTATGGGAGAGAGACACGCTCCGCTGTAGCATATGGACAAATATGTCCTTAGGCTCTACTCATAGTATTCATGGCGAAGTTTCATCTTCGTTAAATTGTTATATGGTTGGAATTGGAAAATGCTACATGTAGTAACTCTAAAATGTCTTGGATAATTTGATACTTGGCAATTGTTGTGCTCATGTTTAAGCTCTTGCATCATATACTTTGCACCCATTAATGAAGAAATACTTAGAGCTTGCTAATTTGGTTTGCATATTTGGTTTCTCTAGAGTCTAGATAACATCTAGTATTGAGTTTTGAACAACAAGGAAGACGGTATGGAGTCTTATAATGTTTACCATATGTCTTTTATGTGAGTTTTGCTGTACCGTTCATCCTTGTGTTTGTTTCAAATAACCTTGCTAGCCTAAACCTTGTATCGAGAGGGAATACTTCTCATGCATCCAAAATACTTGAGCCAACCACTATGCCATTCGTGTCCACCATACCTACCTACTACATGGTATTTATCCGCCATTCCAAAGTAAATTGCTTGAGTGCTACCTTTAAAATTCCATCATTCACCTTTGCAATATATAGCTCATGGGACAAATAGCTTAAAAACTATTGTGGTATTGAATATGTACGTATGCACTTTATCTCTTATTAAGTTGCTTGTTGTGCGATAACCATGTTTCTGGGGACGCCATCAACTATTCTTTGTTGAATATCATGTGAGTTGCTATGCATGTCCGTCTTGTCTGAAGCAAGAGAGATCTACCACCTTCATGGTTGGAGCATGCATATTGTTAGAGAAGAGCATTGGGCCGCTAACTAAAGCCATGATTCATGGTGGAAGTTTCAGTTTTGGACACATATCCTCAATCTCATATGAGAATAATAATTGTTGCCACATGCTTATGCATTAAAGAGGAGTCCATTATCTCGTTGTCCATGTTGTCCCGGTATGGATGTCTAAGTTGAGAATAATCAAAAGCGAGAAATCCAAAATGCGAGCTTTCTCCTTAGACCTTTGTACAGGCGGCATGGAGGTACCCCATTGTGACACTTGGTCAAAACATGTGCATTGCAAAGATCCGGTAGTCCAAGTTAATTAGGACAAGGTGCGGGCACTATTGGTATACTATGCATGAGACTTGCAACTTGTAAGATATAATTTACATAACTCATATGCTTTATTACTACCGTTGACAAAATTGTTTTATGTTTTCAATATAAAAGCTCTAGCACAAATATAGCAATCGATGCTTTCCTCTTTGAAGGACCATTCCTTTTACTTTTATGTTGAGTCAGTTCACCTATCTCTCTCCACCTCAAGAAGCAAACACTTGTGTGAACTCGTGCATTGATTCCTACATACTTGCATATTGTACTTGTTATATTACTCTATGTTGACTATTATCCATGAGATAAACATGTTACAAGTTGAAAGCAACCGCTGAAACTTAATCTTCCTTTGTGTTGCTTCAATACCTTTACTTTGATTTATTGCTTTATGAGTTAACTCTTATGCAAGACTTATTAATACTTGTCTTGAGGTACTATTCATGAAAAGTCTTTGCTATATGATTCACTTGTTTACTCATATCATTACCATTGTTTTGATCGCTGCATCCACTACATATGTTTACAAATAGTATGATCAAGGTTATGATGGCATATCACTTCAGAAATTATCTTTGTTATCGTTTTACCTCGCTCGGGACGAGCGAGAACTAAGCTTGGGGATGCTTGATACGTCTCCGACGTATCGATAATTTCTTATGTTCTATGCCATATTATTGATGATACCTACATGTTTTATGCACACTTTATGTCATATTCGTGCATTTTCCGGAACTAACCTATTAACAAGATGCCGAAGTGCCGGTTCCGTTTTCTGCTGTTTTTGGTTTCAGAAATCCTAGTAACGAAATATTCTCGGAATTGGACGAAACGAAGACCCGGGGGCCTATTTTTCCACGGAGCTTCCGGAAGACCGAAGAACATACAAAGTGGGGCCACGAGGTGGCGACACCACAAGGCGGCGCGGCCAAGGGGGGCCCGCGCCGCCTATGGTGTGGGCCCCTCGTCGGGCCCCGACTATGCCCTTCCGCCTACTTAAAGCCTCCGTCGCGAAACCCCCGAGGCGAAAAACCACGATACGGAAAACCTTACCGAGACGCCGCCGCCGCCGATCCCATCTTGGGGGATCCTCGGAGATCTCCTCCGGCACCCTGCCGGAGAGGGGATTCATCTCCCGGAGGACTCTACACCGCCATGGTCGCCTCCGGAGTGATGAGTGAGTAGTTCACCCCTGGACTATGGGTCCATAGCAGTAGCTAGATGGTTGTCTTCTCCTCATTGTGCTTCATTGTTGGATCTTGTGAGCTGCCTAACATGATCAAGATCATCTATCTCGTAATTCTATATGTTGTGTTTGTCGGGATCCGATGGATAGAGAATACCATGTCATGTTAATTATCAAGTTATTACATATGTGTTGTTTATGATCTTGCATGCTCTCCGTTACTAGTAGAGGCTCCGGCCAAGTTTTTGCTTTTAACTCCAAGAGGGAGTATTTATGCTCGATAGTGGGTTCATGCTCGCATTGACACCGGGACGATGTGACGAAAGTTCTAAGGTTGTGTTGTGTTGTTGCCACTAGGGATAAAACATTGGCGCTATGTCCGAGGATGTAGTTGTTGATTACATTACGCACCATACTTAATGCAATTGTCTGTTGCTAGCAACTTAATACTGGAGGGGGTTCGGATGATAACCTGAAGGTGGACTTTTTAGGCATAGATGCGGTTGGATGGCGGTCTATGTACTTTGTCGTAATGCCCAATTAAATCTCACTATACTTATCATGTCATGTATGTGCATTGTTATGCCCTCTCTATTTGTCAATTGCCCGACTGTAATTTGTTCACCCAACATGCTTTTATCTTATGGGAGAGACACCTCTAGTGAACTGTGGACCCCGGTCCATTCTTTTAATACTTGAAATACAAATCTGCTTGCAATACTTGTTTTTACTGTTTTCTCTGCAAACAATCATCTTCCACACAATACGGTTAATCCTTTGTTACAGCAAGCCGGTGAGATTGACAACCTCACTGTTTCGTTGGGGCAAAGTACTTTGGTTGTGTTGTGCAGGTTCCACGTTGGCGACGGAATCCCTGGTGTTGCGCCGCACTACATCCCGCCGCCATCAACCTTCAACGTGCTTCTTGGCTCCTCCTGGTTCGATAAACCTTGGTTTCTTTCTGAGGGAAAACTTGCTGCTGTGCGCATCATACCTTCCTCTTGGGGTTGCCCAACGAACGTGTGAAATACACGCCATCAACACTCGAAGGCTTCGGCTGTCGCACAATTTCAAGATCGGGTCCAGCAGGTCCACCATTTCTTCGACAAGTGCTACAAAGCCCTGAGGGTAATTTGGAGGACGATGTTCCCCTTGAACGCGGTCCCTCCTACGCTGCTGTCTCTGATGTCTGAGTTTGGGAATACCAAGAAGATTCGAGACCTGGTGCGAGCTCAGGTTTTTGCAGGGGCTAGATTTACACTTGCCCTTGTCCTTGCACGTTATCCTTCGGCAAATCTGCTGACTATCGCTAATGCGGTTGGCGATTTGGAGACGCTGTACCCGAAGGTATTGTTGCCCGCCAATATAATTGTTGACAAGCTTGAAAAGGATTCGAAGGTACCTGAAGAAAGAGAGACTCCGCAAGGGTAATTCAGGGTTAAGTTTTGTTTTGTAAATAGATATTTTGGCTACTTCATCCAAGTGTTTGGATTGCGTAGTCGAGACCTTTTGTTTGGTAGATACATGTATATGTACTTTTACCGTATCAATGCCGTTGGCAAATTTTGAAGGAGCAAATCTTAATTGCTCGTTTAGACGTATGTGTATTCGTTGCTCAGCAAATTATTTGAGTGATCAGCTCGTGTTGCAGGTCTTGCTAAACCCGTTGTATGTGCAACTTTGCTTTCAACCGATGTATGTTTTGACAGTAGCTCCCGAATATATCGGGAGCACTAACCCTGCCGATGAGCCCGTTGTTCTTTGATATTTCCATAAGTGAAATATCGAACGTGGGTTGTATTATGTGTATTTCCAAACTCTTGCTATTTTCGGCACTCGTAGAGGCATCTATAGCAGAGGGGAAGCTTTGCACCCTTGTTTATATTGCATCCTTTAGCACTCGTAGAGGCTTTTCTTTTGGAGCACGATCTTTTGCCGCGTACTACGTTGCGCCGTCGTTTGCCAGGGGGCGTAGGCAAGGTTCACGGTGATGCGGCTTAAATGCTCTGAATTACTGCAATTCTTATCAAGAAATGGAAACTTAAGTTCTCATTAATAAGGTAAGTGCGGGACTAAAGGGCGAGAGAAAGAGAGCCCTGTTGAAAATAAAGGAAAACACTGAATGCTATTCATCTGCTTTTAAGCAAGGAAAGGGTTCTTCTTATCTTCCGGCTTGTTGATACGTCCCAAACGTATCTATAATTTCTTATATTCCATGCTACTTTATTGATGATACTCACATGTTTTATACACATTATATGTCATTATTATGCATTTTCCGGCACTAACCTATTGACGAGATGCCGAAGAGCCAGTTGATGTTTTCTGCTGTTTTTGGTTCCAGAAATCCTAGTAAGGAAATATTCTCGGAATTGGACGAAATCAACGCCCAGGGGCCTATTTTTCCACGAAGCTTCCAGAAGTCCAAAGGAGAGACGAAGTGGGGCCACGAGGTGGCCAGACACCAGGGCGGCGCGGCCTGGGCCTTGGCCGCGTGGCCCTGTTGTGTGGGGCCCCCGTGGCGCCTCTTGACCTGCCCTTCCGCCTACTTAAAGCCTCCGTCGCGAAACCCCCAGTACCGAGAGCCACGATACGGAAAACCTTACTGAGACGCCGCCGCCGCCAATCCCATCTCGGGGGATTCGGGAGATCGCCTCCGGCACCCTGCCGGAGAGGGGAATCATCTCCCGGAGGTCTCTTCATCGCCATGATCGCCTCCGGATCGATGTGTGAGTAGTTCACCCCTGGACTATGGGTCCATAGCGGTAGCTAGATGGTTGTCTTCTCCTCATTGTGCTATCATGTTAGATCTTGTGAGCTGCCTATCATGATCCGGATCATCTATTTGTAATCCTTCATGTTGTGTTTGTTGGGATCCGATGAATATTGAATACTATGTCAAGTTGATTATCAATCTATCATATATGTTATTTATGTTCTTGCATGCTCTCCGTTGCTAGTAGAGGCTGCGGCCAAGTTGATACTTGTGACTCCAAGAGGGAGTATTTATGCTCGATAGTGGGTTCATGCCTCCATTAAATGCGGGACGATGTGACGGAAAGTTCTAAGGTTGTGGATGTGCTTGTTGCTACTAGGGATAAAACATCGATGCTTTGTCTAAGGATATTTGTGTTGATTACATTACGCACCATACTTAATGCAATTGTCCGTTGTTTACAACTTAATACTTGGAGGGGTTCGGATGATAACACTGAAGGTGGACTTTTTAGGCATAGATGCATGCTTGGATAGCGGTCTATGTACTTTGTCGTAATGCCCCGATTAAATATCATAGTACTCATCATGATATATGTATGTGCATTGTTATGTCTTCTTTATTTGTCAATTGCCCAAGCTGTAATTTGTTCACCCAACATCTGCTATCTTATGGGAGAGACACCGCTAGTGAACTGTGGACCCCGGTCCTATTCTTTACATCTGAAATACAATCTGCTGCAATTGTTCTTTACTGTTGTTATCACCAGATTTTGGTCAAATCAGGAGGTGGGCCGCGAGAGAGATGGGCTTGGAAGATTACACGTGGAAGATTTCTGAAGCGGCTTTATATGGAGAATTTGGGCTAGTTTACCCATGTATCTTTTTATAGTAGATTGCGTTGTGGATTAAAAGTTAGAGTTTGTCTCGTGTACGGTGGGGATATTCCCACGGTAGAAAGTCCGCTGGACTATAAATATGTACCTAGGGTTTATGGAATAAACAACAACTCACGTTCAACCCCAAACAAACCAATCTCGGCGCATCGCCAACTCCTTCGTCTCGAGGGTTTCTATCGGGTAAGCGACATGTTGCCTAGATCGCATCTTGCGATCTAGGCAGCACAAGCCCCACGTTGTTCATGCGTTGCTCGTACTCGAAGCGCTTTTGATGGCGAGCAACGTAGTTATCATTAGATGTGTTAGGGTTAGCATTGTTCTTCGTTTAAGCATGCTTACGTAGTGCAACCCTTGCATATCTAGCCGCCCTCACACCTATCTCGGGTGTGGGGGCGGCACCCCGCTTGATCATTATTTAGTAGATCTGATCCGTTACGATTGCTCCTTGTTCTACAAGGATTAGTTTAATATCTCGCAATAGTTAGGCCTTACAAAGGGGGGAGGATCCGGTGGCACGTAGGGTGGCGTTCGCAAGTCCTAAACGGGATGTTCCGAGGATCAACTTCATGTTGGTTTTTAGGCCTTGTTTAGGATCGGCTTACGAGCACCGTGCGTGGCCGCGAGGCCCAACCCGGAGTAGGATGATCCGATTATGCGGTGAAAACCCTAAATCGTCGTAGATCTAATTAGCTCTATCTTGATCAAGCAGGACCACCAAGTATTCGTGCACCCCGTACGAATCATGGGTGGATCGGCTCTTTGAGCCGATTCACAGGATAACCTGAGAGCCGATCGAGGCTCGTATTTAACGTTTACATGTATGCCCTGCAGAAAACTAAGCGAGGCATCCCCATCACCTTCCTGGCCGGGTATAGGTCGGGTGGCACGCCCTTGCACTTCGCATTGCCGCGTGTGACCGGAAGAGCATTGCGGGCCGTCGCTCGGAGGGGTCTCGGCCAGCCGCGCAGCTCTAGGCTCTTCCCGGCTCTACGGTGTTGACAAGGCCGCTGCCCGCCGGTGGGTTTTGGCGATCAACACATTCGGCACGCCGGTGGGACAATCGTCTACATCAACCACATCGCCATCTACATCCGAGATGGCGGACGGCACGCCGGTCACCTACGAGGAGCCGCTCGACGAGCTCAAGAAGCAATACAACGAGATCAAGGCCACCCTCGAAGCCGACCTCATCGGCTCTTTCGGAGAACCCGTTCCCATGGCATCGGATGGAAGGGATTCTCACCGCAAGGTGCTCTCGATGGGATAGACCTCTCGCGCCGTCGGAGGAACGCACCGGGGACGCGGCGAGGAGATCAACTACTTGGTGGCTCACTCGCTACATCGCCACTCGAAAACTTGGTCAACGTGTTGGAGCGTGTCGCTCGCGCGTAATCCGAGGAGATCATGAGCCACCGGTACTCGCCGTCGGGACCAGCTCTCGGGACTCATCAAGGAGAGTTGCCATTCCGGTCCCGTCCACCGCTGCCATATGCGTTGGCAGCACTCGCTGAAGTGCCGACTACACCGGCATTCCTCGTCTACAAGATTGGTGGTGACCCTAGTGACTACCGGTTCTTAATGGAGGCGCCTAAGGAGATCCCTCAAGGATACGCGTGCACGTATGTGCCGGATTGTGGTGACCGGGCACTCACAAACCAGGCCACAACATCGGGGACTCCGGCGAAGACGAGGAGGAACGTCGGCGATAGAGCTTGAGAAGCAGACGTGGCTAACTAAATACGCCACACCGACGAAACTCCCGAGCCCAGAGCTGGAAAAGCAAACATGGCTGGCCAAGTACGCCACCCCGGCGAATCTTCAGAGTGCAACTCCTACGGCCAGCACAGCGGATCAGATCAGTACCATACCGAGAGACCGGTTCGGCATGGTGCCAAAAAGAAGGGCGGTCGGCTATTCCAAGCCGTACCCCGACGATTACGAGATGATCCCGCTGCCACCTAAATATCGGCTCCCTGAATTTTCCAAATTCGGTGGATCGAATGGCTCCAGCTCCATCGAGCACGTCGGCCGATATTTGGCTCAACTAGGACCGGCTTCAGGTGTCGGATCAGCTACACGTGAGGCTCTTTTCACGAGTCCCTCACGGGATCGGCCTTTGGATGGTACACCTCTTTGCCGGCAAACTCCATCCGAGTCTTGGAAGCAATTGGAAGAACGAGTTCCATATGCAATACCATTCGAAGCTTCCGAGTCCGGCATTGCCGATCTAGCACAACTACGTCGAAGCGCGGGGAAACGGTGACAGAGTACATCCGGCGCTTCAGGAATCTTAAGAACCGATGTTATTCGGTTCGTATAACCGAAAAGGAAGCGGTCGAGTTGGCGTAGCTCGGCCTTGCAACACAGCTCAAGGACATGGCCTCCCAAGCAGATTATCCCTCGCCGGCGCACATGGTTCGAAACTATCGGCATATGAACAGCGCCACCCGGACTCGTACCAAGACAAGTTCAAACGTGCGGTAGTCATGGTCGATACGAGAGGAAGATGAAGTGCTCGCGGGAGACCAAGAAGTAGCGATGGCCGAGTGGACTCGGGGAGGAACCCCCGTGTCCCGCAAATGGGTAAAGCCACCGGGGCCGCCCGGGGGATTTGATTTCGACGTGACCAAGACCGAGCAAATCTTCGACCTCCTCGCTCAAGGAGAAACAGTTGACGATTCCTGAAGGTCTCAAGTTCCCCACGGCGAAGGAGCTAAACGGAAAGCCGTACTCGCAAATTCCACAACTCGCTTTCCCACGCCACCAACGACCGCCGGGTGTGGCGTCGGCACATCCAAGCGGCGATAGAGAAGGGGCGGCTAATTTTCAACCAGTACGCCATGAAGGTCGACACCCAACCCTTCCCCGCCGTTAACATGGTGGAAGTCACCTACCCCGAGGGTTGCCAGCCAGTGCCCCTCGTTCAAGCATCAACATGGTAGGACCCGGGAACCACTCCGGCAAAGATGGAGATGAGGGCAGCTGCTCTCATAGCAAGGATACAGCAGGAGGCCGCTCCACGCGATCGGCTCCGTCATGATGGCAAGCGCTATGTCACGAGGGAGAGGTGAAGAATATAAGATATCAGCCGACCCTCTCTCGATCACCTCCTCAACAAATATGTGAGTCGGTATGACCAACGCCGACGGTCCAATTATGATGATAGAGGAGATCGTCTGGCTAGAGAAGCCAGAAGATATCGTCGGCAGGATCGCGATGAGGAGGAGCACGAGCGCCGTGCCGCGGAAACATCAAGGGAGCAAGATGACAACGCCAGACACTGGGACTGCCCCTTCTTCAGACACTGCTGGGATGCAGGAATGAGCCGATTGCCCACAATCGGCAATTGCCCAGAATGCAACAAGAAGAAGAAGGAGGCAGCCAACGTGTCTGTGTTCGAGCGCCTAGGGCCTCTCCCGCCACAAAGCAAACGCGCTGAGTCACCTCGTTGGGCAGATCTTGAGGATTCGGAAGACGAGGGAGAAGTAGAAGAAGACAGTACCACCGGCCAAGGTGGTGCCCTGACGGACTCAGCCGTTCCCAAAAGCGCAGGGTTCAGCGATTGCGCGGCCTGGAGGAAGCCGAAAGGTTATACCTGCATACGCTAAGGAAGGCACGACCTGATCTGGCTGCAAAGGTTCAGCGAGCCCTGGATGAAGAAGGTCGTCCACGGAAAATGGAGTGGCGCCCCAAACAGAGGAAAGCCGATGATGAGACATCGGCTGGCACAAACATGGTACTCGTCTTGCCGACAGAGCTTAGTGCTCCACGACTCTACGGTGCACTCAAGGTGGACGACAGCAAGCGCATCAAGTCGGAGGTTGGGTTGGTTTTATCCAGACCTAACCGAATAGCAAGATTAAACCAATGAGCAAACCAGAGCGAGGCCGATCCTTGTGATCGGCCCTAAAAAGTTTATGAAGGGACATTACAGGACCTTCAGTCGGCTCTCCAATGAATATGGAGGCCGATTCCAGCAATCGGCCAAAATTACTTTCACCACATGTTCGCTTGCGTTCAAGCACCGATCTACCGAGCGATGGCCACGTCGGCAGACGAGAGTCAACGTGGATTTTTGCGAAGCCGACGTACAAGTGCAGCGCCCTGGCTATCCATACAAGCCGATATCTGCAGCCATCCAGCAGGTATCGGCTCGGGGGGCATATAATCAGATGAACACGTGCAGATAAAACATGTGAGAACATACGTGCAATGAAACATTGGGGGCCGATTAAGAAAATCGGCCAAATAAAAATAAAATATATATGAAAATTCGAAAATTTTCGAACACAGCCGATGCAGCAGGCATCGACTTAAGGATATGAAAGCCGATGCATGGCCATCGACTTAAGGGGAGTAACTGTTACGATCAGAGGGTCAATGGAGCACAAAGGGAGATTTTTTATGAAGGAACTCCTCAATGGAGCAGTTTGGAAGCTCAGATCCTCTCTTCAAGAACAATATCAGGAGCAGCATGGGCGGGCGGATCAGGTCAAGGATGGATTGCATTAGATTCACCAAAGGAAAGGAGCCGATCTAGCCGGCAAGAACTAAAGAAGCTCGGGGGCAGCTCACCTTGAAGGCTCTCTGCTTTCGGAAGCCGATTTATGTGCAGATCGGCTGGCTCTACACAAGAAGCCCTTCAGATATGATCAAGCCCAGGTCCATACAGCTAATTTGCGTATCCTCGTCTCTGCCGTGCCTTGGCTGAGACTCGGGGGGCAACAGACCTGTTTTTTAAGAGCCGATTAGAGTCACCTCGGCTGCATCATGATCGTCTCAGGGAGGAACTGGGAAGGAAAAGCCGTCGTCTAGTACGAGGCTTGGACCGTGGCACGTTGCTGCAAGAAAAGGAAAGGGACTGGATTCTCAAAATGGCCGATGAGTTGTTATCGGCTAAGGGATTGCGAAGAATTTTGGTCAGATATCTAATCGCAGCCTAAAAGTTGAGAAGGTTTTAGCCTACGAGCTAATTAGAATCCGGTTTCCTCGGCGTTCAAAAGGAAAGAAGTCCGACGCGTTGCTATCGGTCTTAGCATGACAGGCGGAAGGAATGAAATTAGAGCGATTAAAGGATGAATGGAAAGAACAATTTCATTAATTCCAAGGAGCGGCTTTACAAGAAAGAGCCGATGGCTCTCAAAAGAGGGATCTGGTGCCTAGTGCACTGCTACTACTAGTCCTATACTACTAGTCGTCGCTGTCCTCATCTTCGCCGCCGTCGATGTCGTCGGCGCTGCTCCCAGGGAGCTCCTCGTCGTCGCTGCCCCGGCCCTTGGCCGAGCCTCTTCCTCCTCGTCATCATCATCATCCTCGCTGTCCGCCCAGGAGCGGAAGCGTTTGGTCGGCGGATACCCGATGGAGGAGGAGGAGTCATCCTCCTCCTCTTCCTCTTTGTCATCATCTTCGTCCTCGCTGTCCGCCCACATGCGGGAGCGCTTCTTCGGCGGGAGCTTGGCGGAGGGGGAGGCCTTGGCCTTCGCTGCTTCTCCTTCTTTCTCCTCCTTGCTCTGAGGAGAAGGGATTCACTCGTGGGGTGGAGGTCTGTCTTCGTTCTTCTTCTTCTAGCGAAGATTGGGGGAAGAGTTTTGAGAAGGAAGAGGAAGAGGAAGACATTGCTACAGGAGGAGAGGGTTTTTTGGTGCCGATGGCTGGGATGGAATAGAGGATAAAGAGAGCTAACCACGTCAGCACGGTTAAGTAATGAGAAATCTGGTGAAGGTTTAATGCCATTACGCCTTTCCAAGGAATCGACGCCAAAGCCGTCGTAATTTGTAGAGAAGCTCGAGAAGACAGGGCATAATGATGACGGATGTCGTAACGGCTCGCTCCTCGCCATGACATGACCCTTCGAAGGAAAACGACAGTGGTTTTGGAATTATCATTGCCAAACCAGGGGGCATGTGTTATCACCGCATTTTGGTCAAATCAGAGGTGGGCCGCGAGAGAGATGGGCTTGGAAGATTACACGTGGAAGATTTCTGAAGCGGCCTTATATGGAGAATTTGGGCTAGTTTACCCGTGTATCTTTTTATAGTAGATTGCGTTGTGGATTAAAAGTTAGAGTTTGTCTCGTGTACGGTGGGGATATTCCCACATTAGAAAGTCCGCGGGACTATAAATATGTACCTAGGGTTTATGGAATAAACAACAACTCACGTTCAACCCCAAACAAACCAATCTCGGCGCATCGCCAACTCCTTCGTCTCGAGGGTTTCTATCAGTAGCGACATGCTGCCTAGATCGCATCTTGCGATCTAGGCAAAGACAAGCCCCACGTTGTTCATGCGTTGCTCGTACCGAAGCGCTTTTGATGGCGAGCAACGTAGTTATCATTAGATGTGTTAGGGTTAGCATTGTTCTTCGTTTAAGCATGCTTACGTAGTGCAACCCTTGCATATCTAGCCGCCCTCACGCCTATCTCATGTGTGTGGGCGGCACCCCGCTTGATCATTATTTAGTAGATCTGATCCGTTACGATTGCTCCTTGTTCTACAAGGATTAGTTTAATATCTCGCAATAGTTAGGCCTTACAAAGGGGGAGGATCCAGTGGCACGTAGGGTGGCGTTCGCAAGTCCTAAACAGGATGTTCCGAGGATCAACTTCATGTTGGTTTTTAGGCCTTGTTTAGGATCGGCTTACGAGCACCGTGCGTGGCCGCGAGGCCCAACCTCGGAGTAGGATGATCCGATTATGCGGTGAAAACCCTAAATCGTCAGAGATCTAATTAGCTCTATCTTGATCAAGCAGACCACCAAGTATTCGTGCACCCCGCACGAATCATGGGTGGATCGGCTCTTTGAGCCGATTCACAGATAACCCGAGAGCCGATCGAGGCTCGTATTTAACGTTTACATGTATGCCCCTGGCAGAAACCAAGCGAGGCATCCC
>NC_061509.1:151240866-151269117 GCF_022539505.1 Lolium rigidum
CTATCTTGATCAAGCAGGACCACCAAGTATTCGTGCACCCCGTACGAATCATGGGTGGATCGGCTCTTTGAGCCGATTCACAGATAACCTCGAGAGCCGATCGAGGCTCGTATTTAACGTTTACATGTATGCCCCGCAGAAACTAAGCGAGGCATCCCCATCACCTTCCCCGGCCAGGTATAGGTCAGGTGGCACGCCCTTGCACTTCGCATCGCCGCGTGTGACCAGAAGAGCATTGCGGGCCGTCGCTCGGAGGGGTCTCAGCCAGCCGCAGCTCTAGGCTCTTCCCGCGCTCTACGGTGCTGACAAGGCCGCTGCCCGCCGGTGGGTTTTGGCAGCCAACACATTCTCGGCACGACCGCGGGGACAATCGTCTACATCAACCACATCGCCATCTACATCCGAGATGGCGGACGGCACGCCAGCTCACCTACGAGGAGCTGCCCGACGAGCTCAAGAAGCAATACAACGAGATCAAGGCCACCCTCGAAGCCGACCTCATCGGCTCTTTTCGCAGAACCCGTTCCCATGGCATCGATGGAAGGGATTCTCACCGCAAGGTGCTCTCGATGGGATAGACCTCTCTCGCCCCGTCGGAGGAACGCACCAGGGACTCGCGGCAGAGATCAACTACTTGGTGGCTCACTCGCTACATCGCCACTCGAAAACTTGGTCAACGTGTTGGAGCGTGTCGCTCCGCGCGTAATCCAGGAGATCATGAGCCACCGCACTCGCCGTCGGACCAGCTCTCGGACTCATCAAGGAGAGTTGCCATTCCAGTCCCCGTCCACCGCTGCCATATGCGTTGGCAGCACCTCGCCGAAGTGCCGACTACACCGGCATTCCTCGTCTACAAGATTGGTGGTGACCCTAGTGACTACCAGCTCTTAATGGAGGCGCCTAAGGAGATCCCTCAAGGATACGCGTGCACGTATGTGCCGATTGTGGTGACCGGGCACTCACAAACCAGGCCACAACATCGGGGACTCCGGCGAAGACAGGAGGAACGTCGCCGACAGAGCTTGAGAAGCGTACGTGGCTAACTAAGCACGCCACACCGACGAAACTCCCGAGCCCAGCTCCCCGCAGCTTGGCTCGTAGCCGGAAAAGCAAACATGGCTGGCTAAGTACGCCACCCCGGCGAATCTTCGCAGTGCAACTCCTACGGCCAGCACAATGGATCGATCAGCACCATACCGAGAGACCAGCTCGGCATGGTGCCGAAAAGAAGGGCAGCCGGCTATTCCAAGCCGTACCCCGACGATTACGAGATGATCCCGCTGCCACCTAAATATCGGCTCCCCGACTTCTCCAAATTCAGTGGATCGATGGCTCCAGCTCCATCGAGCACGTCGGCCGATATTTGGCTCAACTAGGACCGGCTTCGTTGTCGGATCAGCTACGCGTGAGGCTCTTTTCACAGCTCCTCACGGGATCGGCTTTTGGATGGTACACCTCTTTGCCAGCAAACTCCATCCAGCCTTGGAAGCAATTGGAAGAACAGCTCCATATGCAATACCATTCGAAGCTTCCGAGTCCGGCATTGCCGATCTAGCACAACTACGTCGAAGCGCGGGGAAACGGTGACAGAGTACATCCAGCGCTTCGAGAATCTTAGGAACCGATGTTATTCGGTTCGTATAACCGAAAAGGAAGCAGCCGAGTTGGCGTAGCCGGCCTTGCAACACAGCTCAAGGACATGGCCTCCCAAGCAGATTATCCTCGCCGGCGCACATGGTTCGGAAACTATCAGCATATGAACAGCGCCACCCGGACTCGTACCAAGACAAGTTCAAGCGTGCGTAGTCATGGTCGATACAGAGGAAGATGAAGTGCCTCGCGGGAGACCAAGAAATAGCAGTGGCTGAGTGGACTCGGGGAGGAACCCCCGTGTCCCGCAAATGGGTAAAGCCACCAGGGCCGCCTGTGGGATTTGATTTCGACGTGACCAAGACCGAGCAAATCTTCGACCTCCCGCTCAAGGAGAAACAAGCTTGACGATTCCCGAAGGTCTCAAGTTCCCCACGGCGAAGGAGCTAAACGGAAAGCCGTACCGCAAATTCCACAACTCGCTTTCCCATGCCACCAACGACCGCCGGTGTGGCGTCAGCACATCCAAGCGGCGATAGAGAAGGGGCGGCTAATTTTCAACCAGCACGCCATGAAGGTCGACACCCAACCCTTCCCCGCCGTTAACATGGTGGAAGTCACCTACCCTGAGGGTTGCCAGCCAGGTCCCTCGTTCAAAGCATCAACATGGTAGGACCCGGGAACCACTCCGGCAAAGATGGAGATGAGGGCAGCTGCTCTCATAGCAAGGATACAGAGGAGGCCGCTCCACGCGATCGGCTCCGTCATGATGGCAAGCGCTATGTCACGCAGGGAGAGGTGAAGAATATAAGATATCAGCCGACCCTCTCTCGATCACCTCCTCAACAAATATGTGAGTCAGCATGACCAACGCCGACGGTCCAATTATGATGATAGAGGAGATCGTCCGGCTAGAGAAGCCGTAAGATATCGTCGGCAGGATCGCGATGAGGAGGAGCACGAGCGCCGTGCCACGGAAACATCAAGGGAGCAAGATGACAACGCTGGACACTCGGGACTGCCCCTTCTTCGTACACTCGCTGGGATTCAGAATGAGCCGATTGCCCACAATCGGCAATTGCCCGTAATGCAACAAGAAGAAGAAGGAGGCAGCCAACGTGTCCGTGTTCGAGCGCCTAGGGCCTCTCCCGCCACAAAGCAAACGCGCCGAGTCACCTCGTTGGGCAGATCTTGAGGATTCGGAAGACGAGGGAGAAGTAGAAGAAGACAGTACCACCGGCCAAGGTGGTGCCCCGACGGACTCAGCCGTTCCCAAAAGCGCAGGGTTCAGCGATTGCGCGGCCCGGAGGAAGCCGAAAGGTTATACCTGCATACGCTAAGGAAGGCACGACCTGATCCGGCTGCAAAGGTTCAGCGAACCCTGGATGAAGAGGGTCGTCCACGGAAAATGGAGTGGCGCCCCAAACAGAGGAAAGCCGATGATGAGACATCGGCCGGCACAAACATGGTACTCGTCTTGCCGACGAGCTTAGTGCTCCACGACTCTACGGTGCACTCAAGGTGGACGACAAGCAAGCGCATCAAGTCGTAGGTTGGGTTGGTTTTATCCAGCCTAACCGAATAGCAAGATTAAACCAATGAGCAAACCAGAGCGAGGCTGATCCTTGTGATCGGCCCCAAAAAGTTTATGAAGGGACATTACAGACCTTCAGCCAGCTCTCCAATGAATATGGAGGCCGATTCCAGCAATCGGCCAAAATTACTTTCACCACATGTTCTCGCTTGCGTTCAAGCACCGATCTATCGAGCAATGGCCACGCCGCGCACGAGAGTCAACGTGGATTTTTGCGAAGCCGACGTACAAGTGCAAGGCTCCGGCTATCCATACAAGCCGATATCTGCAGCCATCCAGCAGGTATCGGCTCGGGGGGCATATAATCAGATGAACATGTGCAGATAAAACATGTGAGAACATACGTGCAATGAAACATTGGGGGCCGATTAAGAAAAATCGGCCAAATAAAAATAAAATATATATGAAAATTCGAAAATTTTCGAACACAAACTCGATGCAAGCAGTGCATCGACTTAAGGATATGAAAGCCGATGCATGGCCATCGACTTAAGGGGAGTAATCGTTACGATCGGAGGGTCAATGGAGCACAAAGGGAGATTTTTTATGAAGGAACTCCTCAATGGAGCAGCTTGGAAGCTCAGATCCTCTCTTCAAGAACAATATCAGGAGCAGCATGGGCGGGCGGATCAGGTCAAGGATGGATTGCATTAGATTCACCAAAGGAAAGGAGCCGATCTAGCCAGCAAGAACTAAAGAAGCTCGGGGGCAGCTCACCTTGAAGGCTCTCTGCTTTCGGAAGCCGATTTATGTGCAGATCGGCCGGCTCTACACAAGAAGCCCCTTCAGATATGATCAGGCCCAGTGTCCATACAGCCTAATTTGCGTATCCTCGTCTCTCGCCGTGCCTTGGCCGAGACTCTGGGGCAACAGACCTGTTTTTTAAGAGCCGATTAGAGTCACCTCGGCCGCGGCTGCATCATGATCGTCTCGTGGAGGAACTGGGAAGGAAAAGCCGTCGTCTAGTACAGGGCTTGGACTGTGCTGTTGCTGCAAGAAAAGGAAAGGGACTGGATTCTCAAAATAGCCGATGAGTTGTTATCGGCTAAGGGATTGCGAAGAATTTTGGTCAGATATCTAATCGCAGCCTAAAAGTTGAGAAGTTTTTAGCCTACGAGCTAATTAGAATCCGGTTTCCTCGGCGTTCAAAAGGAAAGAAGTCCGACGCGTTGCTATCGGTCTTAGCATGACAGGCGGAAGGAATGAAATTGGAGCGATTAAAGGATGAATGGAAAGAACAATTTCATTAATTCCAAGGAGCGGCTTTACAAGAAAGAGCCGATGGCTCTCAAAAGAGGGATCTGGTGCCTAGTGCACTGCTACTACTAGTCCTATACTACTAGTCGTCGCTGTCCTCATCTTCGCCGCCGTCGATGTCGTCGGCGCTGCTCCCAGGGAGCTCCTCGTCGCTGCTGCCCCAGCCCTTGGCCGGAGCCTCTTCCTCCTCGTCATCATCATCATCCTCGCTGTCCGCCCAGGAGCGGAAGCGCTTGGTCGGCGGATACCCGATGGAGGAGGAGGAGTCATCCTCCTCCTCTTCCTCTTCGTCATCATCTTCGTCCTCGCTGTCCGCCCACATGCGGGAGCGCTTCTTCGGCGGGAGCTTGGCGGAGGGGGAGGCCTTGGCCTTCGCTGCTTCTCCTTCTTTCTCCTCCTTGTCGGAGGAGAAGGGATTCACCGCGGGGTGGAGGCTGTCTTCGTTCTTCTTCTTCGGCGAAGATTGGGGGAAGAGTTTTGAGAAGGAAGAGGAAGAGGAAGACATTGCTACAGGAGGAGAGGGTTTTTTGGTGCCGATGGCTGGGATGGAATAGAGGATAAAGAGAGCTAACCAGTCGGCACGGTTAAGTAATGAGAAATCTGGTGAAGGTTTAATGCCATTACAGCTTCCAAGGAATCGACGCCAAAGCTGTCGAATTTGTAGAGAAGCCGAGAAGACAGGCATAATGATGACGGATGCCGTAACGGCTCGCTCCGCCATGACATGACCCTTCGAAGGAAAACGCAGTGGTTTTGGAATTATCATTGCCAAAACCAGGGGGGCATGTGTTATCACCAGATTTTGGTCAAATCAGGAGGTGGGCCGCGAGAGAGATGGGCTTGGAAGATTACACGTGGAAGATTTCTGAAGCGGCCTTATATGGAGAATTTGGGCTAGTTTACCCATGTATCTTTTTATAGTAGATTGCGTTGTGGATTAAAAGTTAGAGTTTGTCTCGTGTACGGTGGGGATATTCCCACGGTAGAAAGTCCGCTGGACTATAAATATGTACCTAGGGTTTATGGAATAAACAACAACTCACGTTCAACCCCAAACAAACCAATCTCGGCGCATCGCCAACTCCTTCGTCTCGAGGGTTTCTATCGGGTAGCGACATGCTGCCTAGATCGCATCTTGCGATCTAGGCAAGCACAAGCCCCACGTTGTTCATGCGTTGCTCGTATCGAAGCGCTTTTGATGGCGAGCAACGTAGTTATCATTAGATGTGTTAGGGTTAGCATTGTTCTTCGTTTAAGCATGCTTACGTAGTGCAACCCTTGCATATCTAGCCGCCCTCACGCCTATCTCAGTGTGGGGGCGGCACCCCGCTTGATCATTATTTAGTAGATCTGATCCGTTACGATTGCTCCTTGTTCTACAAGGATTAGTTTAATATCCGCAATAGTTAGGCCTTACAAAGGGGGAGGATCCAAGTGGCACGTAGGGTGGCGTTCGCAAGTCCTAAACAGGATGTTCCGAGGATCAACTTCATGTTGGTTTTTAGGCCTTGTTTAGGATCGGCTTACGAGCACCGTGCGTGGCCGCGAGGCCCAACCTGGAGTAGGATGATCCGATTATGCGGTGAAAACCCTAAATCGTCGTAGATCTAATTAGCTCTATCTTGATCAAGCAGGACCACCAAGTATTCGTGCACCCCGTACGAATCATGGGTGGATCGGCTCTTTGAGCCGATTCACGAGGATAACCTCGAGAGCCGATCGAGGCTCGTATTTAACGTTTACATGTATGCCCTGCAGAAACTAAGCGAGGCATCCCCATCACCTTCCCGGCCAGGTATAGGTCAGGTGGCACGCCCTTGCACTTCGCATCGCCGCGTGTGACCAGAAGAGCATTGCGGGCCGTCGCTCGGAGGGGTCTCAGCCAGCCGCAGCTCTAGGCTCTTCCCGGCTCTACGGTGTTGACAAGGCCGCTGCCCGCCGGTGGGTTTTGGCAGTCAACAACTGTTCTTCGCAAACAATCATCATCATCCACACTATACATCTAATCCATTGTTTACAGCAAGCCGGTGAGATTGACAACCTCACTGTTACGTTGGGGCAAAGTTACGTGATTGTGTTGTGCGGGTTCCACGTTGGCGCCGGAATCCCTGGTGTTGCGCCGCACTACACTCCGCCACCATCAACCTTCAACGTGCTTCTTGGCTCCTACTGGTTCGATAAACCTTGGTTTCTTACTGAGGGAAACTTGCTGCTGTTGTTGCGGTCAGAAACCCACCGGCGGGCAGCGACGGGCAACACCGTAGAGCCGGGAATCTCCCAGGACTGCGGCTGGCCCTGGTCCCTCCGAGCGACGGCCCGCAAAGCCTTCTGCACACACGTCCGATGCTGATGCAAGGGCGTGCCACCTGACCTATACCTGGTCGGGAAGGTGTTGGATGATGCCTCGCTTAGTTTCCTGCATGGCATACACGTAAACATTAAATACGA
The DNA here is from genome assembly GCF_022539505.1 of Lolium rigidum. Taxonomy (NCBI): domain Eukaryota; kingdom Viridiplantae; phylum Streptophyta; class Magnoliopsida; order Poales; family Poaceae; genus Lolium; species Lolium rigidum. The sequence continues at coordinate 151,247,756 of NC_061509.1, forward strand.
GCCTCGATCGGCTCTCAGAGTTATCTCGTGAATCGGCTCAAAGAGCCGATCCACCCATGATACGTACGAGGTGTACGATCGGATGGTGGTCCTGCTTGATCAAGATAAAGTTAAAGCGACCTACTACGATTTGGGGTTTTCACCGCACAATCGGAACATCCTACTCGTGATTGGGCCTCGCGACCGCGCACGGTGATCGTAAGCCGGTCCTAGACAGGGCCTAAAAACCAACACGAGGTTGATCCTCGGAACGTCCTATCTAGGGCTAGCAAACGACACCCTACACGCCGCTGGATCCTCCAACCCTTTGTAAGGCCTAACAATGCAGATATTAAACTAATCCTTGAAGAACAAGGAGCAATCATAACGGATCGGATCTATTAAACAATGATCAAGCGGGGTGCCGCCCTTACACCCGTGACGAGCGTAAGGGCGGCTAGATGCCTAAGGGTTGCACGACGATAGCATATGATACGAAGAACAATGCTAACCCTAAAACATCTATGATAACTACGTTGCTCGCCATCAAAAAGGCTTCGGTGCGAGCAACGCATGGAAGACGAATAAACGTGTAGCTGCCTAGATCGCAAGATGCGATCTAGGCAGCATGGTGCTTACCCGGAAGAAACCCTCGAGACGGGGGAGTTGGCGATGCGCCGAGATTGGTTTGTGGTGAACGTTGGTTGTTGTTTATTTCATAAACCCTAGATACATATTTATAGTCCGGGGGACTTTCTAATTCAGGCGTGCACCTAACCGTGCACGGGTTAAACTCTAACTTCTAACCGACACGTATCCTACTATGGTACGGATACACGGGCAATTAGCCCAAACTTGGTACACAAGGCCGATTCATGTATTTCTTCTATATATATTCTTCAAGCCCATCTCCAATCGCGGCCCACCTCCGATCCGGTCAAATTCTGGTGATAACACATGCCCCCCTGGTTTTGGAAATGACATTTCCAAAATCATCACGCTTTTCCTTCGTCGGGTCATGTCGTGGCAGAGCAAAACTGCCGCAGTATCCTTCATCATGACGCCTTGCCTCCTCCACTTCTCCGCGTGGCCTGGCAATTTTTCTGTGGGGCATCACTTCCTCGGAAGCTGTTGTGGCATTGAATCTCCACCATATCCCCTTTTATTTAACCGTTCCAAACAGTTCGCTTCTTCATCCCCTTCGCATTAGCACCCAAAAAACCCTCCTGCGCCACCATGTCTTCTTCCTCCTCTTCCTCTTCCGGTCTTTCCTATGGGTCTTCCTCCTCCCGCGAGACGCCGGAGGACATACGCGCACCAGAGAATGGGACCAGGAAGACCACGCCTCCTCCGTCTGGTCCGAGGACGACCAGTCCTTGACCAGCGGGGATGAAGATCTCCAGTTCCTCGCCGATGGGGAACTGGAATCGGAAAGCGAGGATGACTTGTTCCCCTGGGACGGCTGCCCCTCCTCTGAAGAAGAGGAGGAGGAAGACGACGACGACTCCCTCGAGGGCTACCCGCCAGCGAAACGCCTCCGCATGTGGTGGGACGACGACGACGAGCGATGATGAAGAGGAGGATGAAGCTCCCGTAGAGGGCTACGGGAGCGACGACGAGGAGCCCACCGGCAGTAGTGCCGATGAGAGCTCCGAGGACGACGACGAGGGCAGCGACGGCCCGTAGATAGGATCTACTAGTGTAGGCCTAGTAGTAGCAGATTGGTCAACAGACCCTTCTTTTGTCCTTCCTCCCTTGAGCAATCGGCTCTTTCTTTGTAAGAAACCTTGTTTATTAATGAAGAATTTCTCCCAATTTGATTTTGCCGATTCCCTTCATGCTAATTCAGCCGATTTCCACTTAGCCAATGCTCAATGAGCCGATAGCAACGCATCGGTCTCTCATAATCCGTCCTTCATTTTTTCGACTCAGGAGTGACTGTGAGCCTGGTCAATGTCTAATAAGCCGATGCTAAACGCATCAGTCCCTCCTTTCTCCAACTGATGCCCTTGAGTTCTGGTGGACAATGTGGAAGACCAACGCCTTTAAGAGAGCCCCAGAACCGCTGCTGAAACGACTTGACGCTGAAGCCGATACCTCTGGATATTCAGATATTCAGTGATATTCTCTTCAGTGATATTCTTCAACCCTGCCCAATCCCTCTGAAGAAGATTATGATGAAGGGCCAGCCGATGAAATCTCAATCGGCTTCTTAAGAACAGAATATCTACGCAGCCAGTTGCCCCCCCGAGCCTCAATCAAGGCGAGAACAGCAGTGAGCCAACCAAATGTGCCACCATTGGCTTCCAAGTCATAATGCAGAGCCAACCGATTTCAGCAAAATCGGCTCCCCAGAGCAGAGAACCTTCAGGGTGAGCTGCCCCCCCGAGCTTTTCCAGTCCACTTCTTGCGTCTTGCTGGTCAGATCGGCTCGTTACCTTTGGCGGATTGATGCAACCCATCCTTAACCTGATCTGCACGTCCATGCTGTTCTTGGTATTGGTCAGGGTTGTGGTCCCTCAAACTTGCCCCATGTAACTCGATACCTGTTCCATTGGGCTTCGATGGCTTTCTATCCTTAAGTCGATGTCTGCGCATCGGCTGTGCTTAAAAAAAATTTGAATTTTTTACGGCCGATTTATGTATCGGCCCCCATACTTCAATACCCATCATCAAAGAATATCTTGGGCTGCTGGGCATTTGAAAGACACTTCCACTTCATATCCTCGTGTTTTATCCACCTAGGTGCCCCCCGAGCCGATTCTTTCAAGTAATTGAGGGTATCGGCTCTTCAGGTATTCCCTGTTGGATCAAATGCTGAACCCAAGCAGAATGTATGGTGAGGATAATTTTGGCCGATTGCTGGAATCGGCCTCCATGTTGCTTGCTCGATGAAGGTTTTGCAATGCTCCTCCATAAATCCTTGGGGCCGATCACCTGTATCGGCATCGCCACGTCTGTCCATAGATGTTGTTCTTGTTACACGGTCAGACCGGTGGATAAAACTAGCCTAACCCCGTCTTTTGTCACGTCGATACGCTCGCAGTCGTCCAAATTGATGCCTGAGAGTGGCTCTTGGCCTGATGTCTCCCAAACGTTCATGCTAGCTGTTGAAATCTCGGCTGAATCATCTGCGTGGACGACTTCTACTTCATCTCCATCCCACTGTATTAGGCATTGGTGCATCGTGGATGGAATGCAACAGTTGGCGTGGATCCAATCTCTCCCTAGTAGGACAGCATAGGAGCTCTTGCTCGTCGACAATAAAGAACGTCGTAGGGACAGTTTTCCTTCCTACGGTCGGATCCACGTTCGGAACACCTTGTGCGTCGGATGCTTGGCCGTTGAAATCGCTCGGTGTCACATTGGTCTTGATCGGATCCGAGCTGGAGCGTCCCAACCGACGTAGCATGGAGTATGGCATAATGTTAACCGCCGCTCCGGTGTCCACCAACATCTTGTTGACAGGCTGCCCATTGATGTAACCTCGCAAGTACGGGGCCTTCGGATGCTCGTAGCTTCTCTCTCGTGGCTTCTCAAAGATGACCGGCCGTGGGCCGCAGATCAAGTTGTGCCACGAGTGCTTCGTCTAATCCTGGAGCACTAAACTCCGTTGGAAGGATGAAGACCATGTTTGTGCCAGCCGATGTCTCATCATCGGCTTTCTTTTGTCTGGGGCGCCACTCTTTCCTTTGTGGCCGACCTTCTTCGTCCAGGGTTCGCTGAATTTTAGCGGCCGGATCAGGCCGCGCCTTCCTCAACGTGTGCGGTATAACCTTTCGGCCTTCCTCCAACCCACGTAGACGCTGAACCCTTCGCTTTTGGGAACGGCCGAGCCCATCGGGGCACCACCTTGGCCGATGATACTTGTCTTCTTCTTCATCATCGTCCTCTAGTTCCTCGAGATCTTCCACCCGAGCGGACTCGGCATGCTTGTTCCGAGGCGGGAGAGGCCCCAGATGTTTGAACACGGACACGTTAGCTGCATCCTTCTTCTTTTGTTTGCATTCTGGGCAGTTGTCGATTGTAGGCAATCGGCTCATTCCTGAATCCCAGCAGTGTCTGAAGAAGGGGCAGTCCCAGTGCCTACCCTCGTCGTCTTGCTCCCTCGACTTTTCCTTGGCGTGGCGCTCATATCGCTCCTCGTCGCGATCATGCCGACGACGTCTCCTGTCGTCCCTAGCCAGACGATCCTTTTCATCATCGTCGTTGTATCGCCGGCGTTGGTCGTATTGACCCACATACTTGTTGAGGAGGTGATCGAGAGAGGTCGCCGATATCTTACGTTCCTCACTTCTCCCTCTCGTGATGTAGCGCTTGCCGTCGTGGCGGAGCCGATCGCGTGGAGCGGCTTCCTCTCGTGTCCTTGCTATGAGAGCAGCTGCCCTCATCTCCGTCCTTACCGCAGTGGTGCCCAGGTCCTACCATGTTGATATTGCACGAGACATCGGGCCGGCACCCTCCATGGTAAGTATACTCCACCATGCTAACGGCGGGGAAGGGGTGTGTGTCGACCTTCATGGCGTACTGGCTGAAAATTAGTCGCCCTTGTTCTATCGCCATTTGGACCTGTTGACGCCACACCCTGCGGTCGTTGGTGGCGTGGGTGAACGTGTTATGCCATTTGCGGTATGGCTTTCCGTTCAGCTCTTGCACCGTGGGGATCTTGTGGCCTTCGGGTAACTTTAGCCGCTTCTCCTTGAGTAAGAGGTCGAAAATCTGCTCAGCTTTGGTCACGTCGAAGTCAAACCCTTTTGGAGGACCTTGTGGCTTAACCCACTTACGGGACACGGGGCTTGCCCCCGAGTCCATTCAGCCACTTCTACCTCTTGATCTCCCGCAGCACCTTCATCTTCATCCGCCTCAACCAGGACCACCGCGCGCTTGAATTTATCCTGGTAAACATCCGGGTGGCGCCGTTCATATGCCGACAGCCTTCGCACCATGTGCGCCGGTGAAGGGTAGTCTCGCTTGGGAGGCCACATCCTTTATCGATGATGAGAGACCCACCACCGCCAACTCGATCGCTTCTTTTTCACTTACGTGAACCGAATAGCATCGGTTCCTAACGGTCCTGAAGCGCCGGACGTATTCTCGCCACCGTTTCCCCGCGCTTCGTCGTACTTGTGCTAGATCGACAATGCCAGCCTCGGAAGCCTCCGAGTGATACCGTATGTGGAACTGCTCTTCCAACTCGCTTCCAAGTCCGGATCGAGTTTGGTGGCAGCGATGTGTACCACCCGAAAGCCGATCCGTGAGGGACTCGTGCGAAGAACCTCACACGCAACTCGTCCGATGCTGAGATCGTGCCCGACTGTGCCAAATACCGGCTCACATGCTCGATGGAGCTGGAACCATCTGATCCACTAAACTTTGTGAAGTCAGGGAGCCGATATTTGGGTGGTAGCGGGATCAATTCGTACTCGTTGGGGTACGGCTTGGTATAGCCGATCGTCCTCCTTTTCGGCATCATGCCGAACTGGTCTTTCAGAATTGTACAAATCTGATCCGCGGCGATGGCTGAAGGCGTCGAACCCTGAAGATTCGTCGGGGTGGCATACTTAGCCAGCCATGCTTGCTTTTCCAGCTCTGAGCCAACTGCAGGAGCTGAGCTCTGGAGGTTTGTCGGAGTGGCGTACTTTGCTAGCCACGTCTGCTTCTCAAGATTTGTTCCCGACGTTCCTCCTCGCTGTTCCGAAGTCCCCGCTTGTTGCAGCCTGGTTCGAGAGTGCCCGATTCATCGCGGTCCGGCACGTATGCGCATGTGTATCCGTGGGGGATCTCCTTGGGTGCCTCATGTAAGAATTGGTAGTCACTAGGGTCACCACCAATCTTGTAGACGACGTATGCCGATGAATTCGGCACTTCTGGTGCTGCCAATGCGAACGGCAGCGGTGGACGGGACCGGAGTGGCATCTCTCCTTGGTAAGTCCCCGCAGCTGGTCCCGACGGAGAATACCGATGGCTCATGATTTCCTGGATCACGCGCGGAGCGACACGCTCCAAAGTGTTCACCGGAGCTCTCAGAGTGGCGGTGCATCGAATGAGCCACCATGAAGTTGATCTCCTGACGCAGCGACCTGGTGCGTTCTTCTGACGGGGAGGACAGGTCCACTCCATCAAGCGCGCCTTCAGGTGAGAACCCCTTCCACCTGATGCCATGTGAGCGGGTTCTGTGGAAAGAGCCGATGAGGTCGGCTTCGAGGACTGCTTTGATCTCGTCATGCTTCTTTTTGAGCTCTTCAGTCAGATCCTCGTACTTGACCGGAGTGCCTTCCGCCATCTCGGATGTAGATGGCGATGCGGTGGATGTCGAAGATTGTCCCACCGGGCGTGCCAGAATGTGTTGCGGTCAGAAACCCACCGGCGGGCAGAGACGGGCAACACCGTAGAGCCGGGAATCTCCCAGGACTGCGGCTGGCCCTGGTCCCTCCGAGCGACGGCCCGCAAAGCCTTCGCACACACGTCCGATGCTGATGCAAGGGCGTGCCACCTGACCTATACCCGGTCGGAAGGTGTTGGATGATGCCTCGCTTAGTTTCCTCGCATGGCATACACGTAAACATTAAATACGAGGCTCGATCGGCTCTCAGGTTATCCTGTGAATCGGCTCAAAGAGCCGATCCACCCATGATGCGTACGAGGTGTACGATCAGATGGTGGTCCTGCTTGATCAAAATAAAGTTAAAGCGACCTACTACGATTTGGGGTTTTCACCGCACAATCGGAACATCCTACTCGTGATTGGGCCTCGCGACCGCGCACGGTGATCGTAAGCCGATCCTAGACAGGGCCTAAAAACCAACACGAGGTTGATCCTCGGAACGTCCTGTCTAGGGCTAGCAAACGACACCCTACACGCCGCTGGATCCTCCAACCCTTTGTAAGGCCTAACAATGCAGATATTAAACTAATCCTTGAAGAACAAGGAGCAATCATAACGGATCGGATCTACTAAACAATGATCAAGCGGGTGCCGCCCTTACACCCGTGACAGGCGTAAGGGCGGCTAGATGCCTAAGGGTTGCACGACGATAGCATATGATACGAAGAACAATGCTAACCCTAAAACATCTATGATAACTACGTTGCTCGCCATCAAAAAGGCTTCAGTGCGAGCAACGCATGGAAGACGAATAAACGTGTGCTGCCTAGATCGCAAGATGCGATCTAGGCAGCATGGTGCTTACCCGGAAGAAACCCTCGAGACGGGGGAGTTGGCGATGCGCCGAGATTGGTTTGTGGTGAACGTTGGTTGTTGTTTATTTCATAAACCCTAGATACATATTTATAGTCCGGGGACTTTCTAATTCAGGCGTGCACCTAACCGTGCACGGGTTAAACTCTAACTTCTAACCGACACGTATCCTACTATGGTACAGATACACGGGCAATTAGCCCAAACTTGGTACACAAGGCCGATTCATGTATTTCTTCTATATATATTCTTCAAGCCCATCTCCAATCGCGGCCCACCTCTGAGCCGGTCAAATTCTGGTGATAACAGCTGTACGCATCACACCTTCCACTTGGGGTTCCCAACGGGCGTGTGCTTTACGCGTCATCAAGCTAAATTTATGGCGCCGTTGCCGGGGAGATCAAGACACGCTACAAGGGGAGTCTCCCACTTCCAATCTCTTTACTTTGTTTTTGTCTTGCTTTTCTTTACTTTATTTATTACTTTGTTTGCTGCACTAAAACAAAACACAAAAAATTAGTTGCTACTTTACTTTATTTACTACTTTGTTTGCTGCACTTATATCAAAACACAAAAAAATTAGTTGCTAGTTTTACTTTATTTACTGTCTTGTTCTCCATATTAAAAACACACAAAAAATTAGTTACTTGCATTTACTTTATTTACCTTTAGTTTATTTCATCATGTTTCCTCCTAAGTTCACTCTGAAAGACATACCGGTAGGACGTGGGTCTATAATTGGGAGAGATAATATAGAAGATTTTTTCACTCATGTTAGTACCGTTGAAGATTTTGAAGATAGACACTTGGTAGAACTTGCTCCTACTTATGAAATTGCTGCTGCTTCTTTAGTTCACATGTTGGAAACTAAATTTGTTAATCTTAATCCTATAATCCAACACATGTTTCTCACACTCGGTGATATGGAAGAAGGGGAAAAGAAAGATTTTGTTTTAGAAACCCTTCTTAAAGAATTTGGTGGTGTAGCAAGAGAGGCTAGAAAGGTCTTTACTAAATACAATATGCTTGGCTCTTATACCAATTTTTTTAGTATCCTTGAAAAGATGGACATGGAGAGAGTAAGGTACACTAATAATATTAATGATGGTGGGGAGATTAAGACAACAATACCTTGTAAGCTCCTGGGAATGAATGACGCTCTAGAAAATAACTATGGTTGGCTTGTCCCTGAAAATTTGTTTGACGAGGATAGCAAACCTAAGAATAATGAAAAGGGAGCCTCCGAAACTCACATAGATAAGATAAAATGCATAGTTGAGAAAACTCCCAACACCTATGTTGATGCTTCATCTCTTGACAATACTTGATACACACTTTCGCGCCTAGCCGAAAGGCGTTAAAGAAAAGCGCTTATGGGAGACAACCCATTATTTTACTTCTGCACTTTATTTTATATTTGAGTCTTGGAAGTTGTTTACTACTGTAGCAACCTCTCCTTATCTTTATTTTATTGCATTGTTGTGCCAAGTAAAGTCTTTGATAGTAAAGCCAATACTAGATTTGGATTACTGCGCAGAAACAGATTTCTTGCTGTCACGAATTTTGACCTGACTCTCTGTAGGTAGCTCGGAAAAATCTGCCAATTTACGTGCGTGATCCTCAGATATGTACGCAACTTTCATTCAATTTGGGAATTTTCATCTGAGCAAGTCTGGTGCCACTTTAAAATTCGTCTTTACGAACTGTTCTGTTTTGACAGATTCTGCCTTTTATTTCGCATTGCCTGTTTTGCTATATGTGATGGATTTCTTTGTTCCATTAATGTCCAGTAGCTTTGTGCAATGTCCAGAAGTGTTAAGAATGATTATGTCACCTCTGAACATGTGAATTTTTGATTATGCACTAACCCTCTAATGAGTTTGTTTCGAGTTTGGTGTGGAGGAAGTTTTCAAGGGTCAAGAGAGGAGGATGATACAATATGATCAAGAAGAGTGAAAGTTCAAAGCTTGGGGATGCCCCCGTGGTTCATCCCTGCATATTTTAAGAAGACTCAAGCGTCTAAGCTTGGGGTTTCATCGACAACTTATCAGGTTCCTCTAGTGAAACTACATTTTTATTCCGTCACATCTTATGTGCTTTACTTGGAGCGTCTGTTTGCTTTTGTTTTTGTTTTTGTTTTTGTTTTTGTTTGAGTAAGATCGGATCCTAGCATTCTTTGTGTGGGAGAGAGACACGCTCCGCTGTTTCGTATGAACACATGTGTTCTTAGCTTCATCTTTAATGTTCATTGCGAAATTTGAACTATTTCATTCATTGTTATATGGTTGGAAACGGAAAATGCCGCATGTGGTAAATGGTATAATGTCTTGAATAATGTGATACTTGGCAATTGTTGTGCTCATATAGATCTTGTTTAAGCGCTTGCATCATGTACCTTGTACTCATTAATGAATAACTACATAGAGCTTGTTAAAATTTGGTTTGCATGATTGATCTCTAGAGTCTAGATATTTTCTGGTTGAGGTGTTTGAACAACAAGGAGACAATGTAAAGTCTTATAATAGTTACAATATGTTTATATGTGAGCTTTGCTGCACCTTTTATACTTGAGTTTGCTTCAAACAACCTTGCTAGCCTAGCCTTGTATTGAGAGGAATTCTTCTCATGCATCCAAATCCTTGAGCCAATAACTATGCCATTTGTGTCCACCATACCTACCTACCACATGGTATTTATCCGCCATTCCAAAGTACATTACTTGAGTGCTACCTTTAAAACTTCTATTCTTTACCTTTGCAATATATAGCTCATGGGACAAAATAGCTTAAAAACTATCGTGGTGAAGAATATGTACTTATGTGTCTTATTTCTTAGTAAGTTGCTTGTTGAGCGGTAACCATGTTTTCTGGGGACGCCATCAACTCTTTTACCTTTGTTGAATATCATGTGAGTTGCTATGCATGTTCGTCTTGTCCGAAGTAAGGGCGATTTTCACAATCAAATGGTTTGAGTATGCATACTATTAGAGAAGAACATTGGGCCGCTAACTAAAGCCATGATTCATGGTGGAAGTTTTAGTGTGGACAGCTAATCCTCAATCTCTTATGAGAATAATAACTGTTGTTGAATGCTTATGCATTAAAGAGGAGTCCATTATCTGTTGTCTATGTTGTCCCGGTATGGATGTCTAAGTTGAGAATAATCAAAAGCGAGAAATCCAATGCGAGCTTTCTCCTTAGACCTTTGTACAGAGCGGCATAGAGGTACCCCTTTGTGACACTTGGTTGAAACATATGCTATGCAATGATAATCCGTGTTAATCCAAGCTAATTAGGACAAGGTGCGAGCACTATTAGTATACTATGCATGAGGCTTGCAACTTATAAGATGTCTTATACATAACTCATATGCTTTATTACTACCGTTGACAAAATTGTTTCTTGTTTTCAAAATGAAAAGCTCTAGCACAAATATAGTAATCAATGCTTCCCTCTGCGAAGGGTCTATCTTTTACTTTATTGTTAAGTCAGTTTGCCTATTCTTTCTATCCCAGAAGCAAACACTTGTATCAACTGTGTGCATTGATTCTTACATGTTTATCTATTGCACCTGTTATATTGCTTTGTGTTGACAATTATCCATGAGATATACATGTTGAAGTTGAAAGCAACCGCTGAAACTTTATCTTCCTTTATGTTGCTTCAATACCTTTACTTCGAATTTATTGCTTTATGAGTAACTCTTATGCAAGTCTTATTGATGCTTGTCTTGAAAGTATTATTCATGAAAAGTATTTGCTATATGATTCATTAGTTTACTCATTATCTTCATCATTGCTTCGAATCGCTGCATTCATCTCATATGCTTTACAATAGTATGATCAAGATTATGATAGCATGTCACTTCAGAAATTATCTTTGTTATCGTTTACCTACTCGAGGGCGAGTAGGAACTAAGCTTGGGGATGCTTGATACATCCCAAACGTATCTATAATTTCTTATGTTCCATGCTACTTTATTGATGATACTCACATGTTTTATACACATTATATGTCATTATTATGCATTTTCCGGCACTAACCTATTGACGAGATGCCGAAGAGCGAGTTGCTGTTTTCTGCTATTTTTGGTTCCAGAAATCCTAGTAAGGAAATATTCTCGGAATTGGACGAAATCAACGCCCAGGGGCCTATTTTTCCACGAAGCTTCCATAAGTCCGAAGGAGAGACGAAGTGGGGCCACGAGGTGGCCAGACACCAGGGCGGCGCGGCCTGGGCCTTGGCCGCGCGGCCCTGTTGTGTGGGGCCCCCGTGGCGCCTCTTGACCTGCCCTTCCGCCTACTTAAAGCCTCCGTCGCGAAACCCCCAGTACCGAGAGCCACGATACGGAAAACCTTACTGAGACGCCGCCGCCGCCAATCCCATCTCGGGGGATTCGGGAGATCGCCTCCGGCACCTCTGCCGGAGAGGGGAATCATCTCCCGGAGGTCTCTTCATCGCCATGATCGCCTCCGGATCGATGTGTGAGTAGTTCACCCCTGGACTATGGGTCCATAGCGGTAGCTAGATGGCTGTCTTCTCCTCATTGTGCTATCATGTTAGATCTTGTGAGCTGCCTATCATGATCAAGATCATCTATTTGTAATCCTTCATGTTGTGTTTGTTGGGATCCGATGAATATTGAATACTATGTCAAGTTGATTATCAATCTATCATATATGTTATTTATGTTCTTGCATGCTCTCCGTTGCTAGTAGAGGCTCTGGCCAAGTTGATACTTGTGACTCCAAGAGGGAGTATTTATGCTCGATAGTGGGTTCATGCCTCCATTAAATCTGGGACGAGTGACGAAAAGTTCTAAGGTTGTGGATGTGCTTGTTGCTACTAGGGATGAAACATCGATGCTTTGTCTAAGGATATTTGTGTTGATTACATTACGCACCATACTTAATGCAATTGTCCGTTGTTTACAACTTAATACTGGAGGGGTTCGGATGATAACTCCGAAGGTGGACTTTTTAGGCATAGATGCATGCTTGGATAGCGGTCTATGTACTTTGTCGTAATGCCACTGATTAAATCTCATAGTACTCATCATGATATATGTATGTGCATTGTTATGCCTTCTTTATTTTTCAATTGCCCAACTGTAATTTGTTCACCCAACATCTGCTATCTTATGGGAGAGACACCGCTAGTGAACTGTGGACCCCGGTCCTATTCTTTACATCTGAAATACAATCTGCTGCAATTGTTCTTTACTGTTCTTCGCAAACAATCATCATCATCCACACTATACATCTAATCCTTTGTTTACAGCAAGCCGGTGAGATTGACAACCTCACTCGTTACGTTGGGGCAAAGTTCTGTGATTGTGTTGTGCAGGTTCCACGTTGGCGCCGGAATCCCTGGTGTTGCGCCGCACTACACTCCGCCACCATCAACCTTCAACGTGCTTCTTGGCTCCTACTGGTTCGATAAACCTTGGTTTCTTACTGAGGGAAACTTGCTGCTGTACGCATCACACCTTCCACTTGGGGTTCCCAACGGGCGTGTGCTTTACGCGTCATCACTTGTCCACCACGTTAGTGGTTTTTGAGGCTTCGTTGATTTCACTAGGTGTCTCGATGGCGATTGCCAGTGTCTTGCTTTCTCCTATGACTGATGTGTCATCAACTGCCGAAGCTTTTACTGCCGATACTTCTGGGGCAAGGTCGGCTGGCTTCTGCTTCGTTTCCCTGTCGCGCTTTCCTTCCTTATTGTCGCGTGGCGATGGCTTGGAACGGAGATCGGTGACTTCCTGTTTGTACCCGAACTTTGCAGCAATCCTCTGAAAGTCTCGATCACAATTGTCTGAGCGTGAAAAACTTCCATAGACTGTGATATTTGTCCCGTTGCTCCCAGGCATTTTCAGCTTGAGGTATGCGTAATGCGGTACAGCCATGAACTTGGCATAAGCTGGTCTTCCGAGTATAGCGTGGTACTGTGATTCCCAGTTCACGACTTCAAACTCGATCTTTTCCTTCCTGAAGTTGTCGGGTTTGCCGAAGACGACGTTCAGGTAAACTTTGCCAAGAGAGTACGCCGGCGAAGTAGGGAGAATCCCATGGAAACAGGTGTCAGAATCCTCCAACATTTTCATGGTGATCCCCATACTTTTGATTGTGTCGACGAATATCAGATTTAGTCCGCTTCCACCATCCATGAAGACTTTACTCATCTTGAACCCCCCTACTTGCGCCTCGACTACCAAGGCAGTGTGTCCTGGTTTTGGTATGGTCATCGGGTGATCTGCTCGGCTGAACGTTATGTTCTGAGACGACCACTCGACATACTCAGGGATGTTTGCCATAATACTTTTTGCCAGATTGATTTCTCGGGTGAGCTTCTTCATTTCTCTTCTTGAGACACCCGTCCTATGGATCATGCTCATCTGCCCTCGTGGTGGTGGAAACGCCTCATTGGGTTGATGAGGCTGCGCCTACTAGACCTGGTGCTGCGGTGGGGGTGGTGGTGGTGGTGGTGGTGGTGGCTGCGGCTGCTGCTGCATGAGTTCCTACATCTCAATGAACTGCCTACAGTCTCTGAGCAGGTGACTTGACTTCGTTTTGTTGTCTTTGGAGTCGATGTACGAGTGCAGGTAGCAAGGAGCGTTTATCTGTTCGGCGTAGGGTAGCTTGGGGGTCCTCTGCGGTCGTGGTTTGTAGTTACCACGGTTTCCAGAGTTGTTCCGATTGCCGTCCTGCCGATCGTCTCGTTTGTCGTCATACCGATCATCCTGCCGATCAGAGTATCCTGCGGCTACCAGGTTACCGTCGTCGTAACTGCGGTTTTTCCTTTTCTTATGGCGATCTCTTCGTCCACCCGAGTCGTGCTTCGGCTGGTCATCGTCTTCGTCATCACTGCGCTGTCGTGGCTTCCGTACGTTGTCCTCGCCATCAGCCCAGCTGTTGGCGATTTCCATTAACTTGGTTATGGTTTTTGGTTTCTTGCGTCCGAGTTCCTCTATGTAGCTTTCACGTCGGATGCCATCGCTGAAGGCGTCGATTGCTCTGTCGACAGAAATATCTTCGGCGGCGTTTAAGAGTTTGGTGAATCTCCCGATGTATGCGCGCATTGATTCCTTCTGCTTCTGCTGGCAGTGCCGTAATTCCTCAATCCCGACGGGCCTTTTGTATGTTGCTTGGAAATTGGCGACGAAAGCGTCTACCAAATCGTCCCATGACTTGATGGAACCCTTCGGCAGGCCTCTTAACCAAGCTCGTGCTGAATCCTTCAGGTAAAGCTGTAAGCATTGCATTGCTGCTATCTGGTTTCCTTTGTGCAGAATCACGGTTTGCAAGTAGTCGTCTATCCAGGACCTCGGCTCCTGCTGTCCATCGTATTTGGCGGCGTCAGTAGGGGTAGGTTTGAACTTCCTGGGTGGCATCGCCTCGCGGATTTTGTAGCTTAAACAATCGGCTCCCCTTAGCTCGCCGTCGTATTCCTGGCTCTCATCCGAAGAGTCACTGTCATATTCCTCCCTAGCGGCGCGTCATCGCCTTGCTTTGTCGATTCTGCTCTGGGTGATTTCGTCTCGAACATTTCTCGCATGATGTTTTGAGCCGCTGGCCTGTAACGTGGACTTTTCCTTCCGCGGGACCAAGTTGTCTCCCAATATTGCGAGACTTTCTAAGGCACCTCGGTGAGCCTGGGCCATAGAACCTTCAAGGCGCTGATTGATAAGGTATGCTGCAAGATTGGCGGTCGCTCCTGCAACGGTTTTTGGCCGCGGCATGCCCGCGGTGTCCGTGGTCATAAAAGACTTGGTCAGATTTGATGTTATTTCTCTGGCGTCATCCTCCGAGAGCCTGGATAACCTTGATCGATGCTTGCCTGCTCCTTGAGTGCTTCGAGAGGCACTTCCTCGTGAGCCTCTCCGTCGCTCACTGGATTGGTCTGCAGCGGATAGGCGTCTCGAGGGTGGCTTGCTCTTTCGATAGGCGCTCCCGGTTTTTCTCCAATATAGAGCGATAAGCGTTGAGGGTTCCAACCGAGGTTCCTGCGGGGAGCGGTGTGTTGTTAATGTTGGAAAACGTTGCATAGAAAACAAAAAATTTCCTACCGCGAACACGCAATCCAAGCCAAGATGCAATCTAGAAGACGGTAGCAACGAGGGGTTTATCGAGTCTCACCCTTGAAGAGATTCCAAAGCCTACAAGAGGAGGCTCTTGTTGCTGCGGTAGACGTTCACTTGCCGCTTGCAAAAGCGCGTAGAAGATCTTGATCACGATCGGTTTCGGCGCCACGAACGGGCAGCACCTCCGTACTCGGTCACACGTTCGGTTGTTGATGAAGACGACGTCCACCTCCCCGTTCCGGCGGGCAGCGGAAGTAGTAGCTCCTCTTGAATCCGACGGCACGACGGCGTGGTGTCGGTGGTGGTGGAGAAATCCGGCGGAGCTTCGCTTAAGCGTGCGGGATGTGGTGGAGGAGAGATACCGCTAGGGTTTGGGGAGAGAGGGGGAGGCTAGGGCGCCGGCCAAGGGCAGCCCTAGGTGGTGCGGCCAAGAGTGGGCAGCCCCCTCCCTCTCCTCCTCATTATATAGGTGGAAATCCCCAAGTGTTGGTATCCAAGTCTTCGAATAAGACCCCAACAATGAAACCTCCCATATGTAGGGAAACCTACCCAAGGTGGGAATCCCACTTGGGGTGGGATTCCCCCTTCCATGAGGGGGTTGGCCGGCCACCCTAGGGGAGTCCACCTTGGACTCCTCCCCTTTAGGGTTGGCTGGCCATGCAAGGTGGAGTCCCTCCGGGACTCTACTTTCCATGGTGATTTCTTCCGGACTTTTCTAGAACCTTCTAGAACCTGCCATAAATGCACCGGATCATTTCCAAACTTGGAATATGACTTCCTATATATGAATCTTATTCTCCGGACCATTCCGGAACTCCTCGTGATGTCCGGGATCTCATCCGGGACTCCGAACAAATATTCGAACTCCATTTCATATTCAAGTTCTACCATTTCAACATCCAACTTTAAGTGTGTCACCCTACGGTTCGTGAACTATGCGGACATGGTTGAGTACTCACTCCGACCAATAACCAATAGCGGGATCCGGAGATCCATAATGGCTCCCACATATTCAACGATGACTTTAGTGATCGAATGAACCATTCACATACAATACCAATTCCCTTTGTCACGCGATATTTTACTTGTCCGAGGTTTGATCTTCGGTATCACTCTATACCTTGTTCAACCTCGTCTCCTGACAAGTACTCTTTACTCGTACTGTGGTATGTGGTCTCTTATGAACTTATTCATATGCTTGCAAGACATTAGACAACATTTCACCGAGAGGGCCCAGTATATCTATCCGTCATCAGGATGGACAAATCCCACTGTTGATCCATATGCCTCAACTCATACTTTCCGGATACTTAATCCCACCTTTATAACCACCCATTTACGCAGTGGCGTTTGGTGTAATCAAAGTACCTTTCCGGTATAAGTGATTTACATGATCTCATGGTCATAAGGATTAGGTAACTATGTATCGAAAGCTTATAGCAAATAACTTAATGACGAGATCTTATGCTACGCTTAATTGGGTGTGTCCATTACATCATTCATACAATGATATAACCTTGTTATTAATAACATCCAATGTTCATGATTATGAAACTAATCATCCATTAATCAACAAGCTAGTTAAGAGGCATACTAGGGACTCTTTGTTTGTCTACATATCACACATGTACTAATGTTTCGGTTAATACAATTATAGCATGATATATAATCATTTATCATAAACATAAAGATATAAATAATAACCACTTTATTATTGCCTCTAGGGCATATCTCCTTCAGTCTCCCACTTGCACTAGAGTCAATAATCTAGTTTACATTTGTAAAGATATAACACCTTGGCCTTCCGGTGCTTTATCATGTATTACTCACGGGAGAGGTTTTAGTCAACGGATCTGACACGCTCAGAAACGTATGTATTTTGTAATTCATTTGCGTCTCAACGCATCACTCATTTTCAAATGAGTCGGCATTAAATATGTTTGGTCTTCTGGTGGAACCTTAATTCCGCGGTCTGAAATATGTCACTAATATTGTCACATACAATATAGCTTCAAAGTTCTGACTCTGTCGGAACTACACCAAGTTCTCAAAGAACCTTTTGACTTAACATCCTTTGTCATTGTCAAAACAATGACATACTCTGCCTTCTTTTGTAGAATCCGTCACAATATTTAGAACTCTTCTAAATCTAGCATAGACAACTTCTAGCTCATTGTGCTACCTTTTAAACAACACTTAGTCAAATTTGAGATTGAAATTATATTTTATATGTGACAAAACCAATATCGGTGTAACACCTTACAGCGATTTGTTTGTCATTTCTCCATACAAAATTATATATATATATACTTGGTTCTTCTTAAGTACTCAAGAATATTCTTACTGTTTTTTAATGATCATCACATGAATCATTCTGGTACATGCTCATAACACTTTTAGAGCATAGGACATCTTATTGTGTACATATTATTCGTGATTCATAATCACTCATGTGTTTTTACTCATTGAGTATCAGATACACTCAAGTCTTGTTAAAACTTCACATGACAAGAACATTTTATTAATATTTATATATTGAACTATTTCAATATCTATTCTATGTACTTTGACGTAAACTTATTTTGTGTTTCAATCTATCTTGATAGATCTTGACACTAGATATGTTTCAGTCCATATCCTTTCATTGAAATTAATTTCTCAATGAAACCTTTTAATCAAGTATATAATTACATCATTTATAACCAACTATATGTCACCTACATAAAGTATTATAAATATGTCTTAGCGCTCCCACTTAATTTCTTGCAAATGCAAGCC
This sequence comes from Lolium rigidum, assembly GCF_022539505.1. Lineage (NCBI taxonomy): Eukaryota > Viridiplantae > Streptophyta > Magnoliopsida > Poales > Poaceae > Lolium > Lolium rigidum. Next base: position 151,265,790 of record NC_061509.1, read on the forward strand.
TCTTCATCGTCTCGATGAAATCAAAAACTCTTTGACTATTTCATCCGGTGAAGATTCCAACTCCGTGATACTTACTTCATCCAATTGAAGTTCGTATACATATCTAGTATTATACGGACCAGCAAAACTCTTGGTTGTATCTTGTATACCCCTTTAATACACACTTCGATAAGTAATGTATTTTGCCATCCTACTAACATATCTCATAAAGGAAATATGTAGTGATTACTAGAATAATCCATATAGACTTTAAGCATTGCTACGGAAGATCTAATCTTGTCGTAGTCAATTCTTTGAACTTTGTCGTAAACAATTTTTCGACAAGTCAAGCTTCTTCAAGGATATTTCATCCAAGTCCATCAATTTTATAGATCTATTTACTTTCAAAAAGTATTCATCTATCTTGGATTTCATGGCGTATAGCCATTTTAACGGAGTCAGGGCCCATCATAACTTCTTTGTTTGTAGTTGGTTTATCATTGTTCAAAATCAATCCTTTGTCCACAAATCATTTATTTGATCACAAAGTAAACCATACCTACAAGGTTCAATATGTACTTCGATCTCCATGGCTAAAACACTTTGTAGTCATGGGAGCCATGATTGTCGTGGCCGCTTCTGGAACCAATTCCGATGTTGCGCTACTCTGATCATTATGCTCAGGTTCATAAACCTTATCAAATTATATTGTCCTCCCACTCAAATACTTTACTAGAAACAATTTCTCGGAAATAAGAAACATTGACAAACACTTTTGTCTTTGTCTCGTGGGAAGAATTCCCAATCAAATCTCTGGGATAACCAACAAAGACATTCATCCGATTTTGGTTGTAAACTTATTTACTTATGCTATGCATACCAAAATTTAAGAAAAGACTATCAGGGTTCATATCCATGCCATAACTCGTATGGTGTCATTTCAACGGATCATGATGATGCTCTATTCAGTGTAAAAGCGGTAGTCACTAAAGCATAATCCACAAAAATATAATGGCGTCAATATCTTATCTCATCATTGATCCAACAAGGTTTGGATACATCTCTTGGATACTTCATCATCACTATGATACTCCAAGAAACGTGAGTTGTAAAACAATTTCATAACTCTCTTAGATGTTCGCTAAAACTCGTAATTCAAATATTTCCACCATGATCCAATCATAGATATTTGATTTTTCTATTACGATGATTTCCACTTCATGCTGAAATTTATTTGAATCCATTCAAATGTTTCAAACTTCTTCCTTATTGAATATATCCACATATATATACTCAATTCATTGTTGAAAGTTTTCATGAAGTAGAAGAATCTCCCGCACACAACTATGCCCGGTGAACCACATACATCATCATGTATTTTTCCACTAAGTTAGTTGCCCGTTCAACTTTTGGCCTATGAACGGTATTTTAATCATTCTCTTTAGAAAAGATTTGCAAGCGCCAAACGATTCAAAAATCAAATGACTCAGAAAATCCATTTGCATGGAGTTTCTTCATGCGTTCCTTTCCAACATGACCTAAATGGCGGTTCCACAAATAAGCGGAATTCAAATCATTTGCCTTATGGCATTTTAGCGTCAGTTTTATGTATGTGTTTTTCACCATTAAGATTTATAATAACTTATCCATCGTACATGGAGTAATGTCATAATTTGAACAACTCATTGTTTTCATTTGACCAGAGCAAAATAACAATTATTAAGTTCTTTATTATAAATTCTAAGGGCTAGATAGAATGCCAACGACGAACACAATAACACTTTATTTTGTTCCAGACGTGTATTCCTATCATATTCCTTGTCAGTCACTTAGGCCATTGTATTCTTGTATTGCGTTGTTTTGTATGACACTTCATACCAACCAATATGGTACTAATACCCAAGAATTTCATTGTGTGACTTAACTAGGAATACAACCATAACATGTATATCATTTATATACACCTGAGCTAGACTTTCTAGTCTTTTCTTTTCTTTTGCCAAAATATCTTTTGCAGTTTCTCTTTTAGTTTTCCTCATTATTCAGAAAAACACTTCAACATCAATAACTTCTAGGTTTGTTGGTCAAATACCAATAACCTTGAGGTTCTTATTTTGAAGTTGATCATCATATGACAAGTGTTCCGGATTTCACTATTAGTAACCTTGTAATATGATGAACAATTTCACTCATAATTTTATCCATCAATTCATGACAACTTTTCGAGACCATGTCTGTACATGCTAGGCTCATAAAGTTTAACCTTAGTATTCGCATGTGCAAATCTGGCTTGCACCCGTTGTATGCACACGTAGAATCTATCACACCCGATCATCACGTGATGCTTCGATACGACGAGTCTTAGCAACGGTGCATACTAAGGATGATAACTTCATGGATATGCGAATATCGTTAGTGCTCCAATAGTTGGAGGATTGTGACGCATGGCGTCTTCAACCTTCATACATTCCCATAAAACTTATGAGTTTATGTAGTCTCACCAAATTATATTCTATCATCTTGCAATAAGGTCTTAGATATCACATATATCTCATACCTTGATTATTTCTGAAAACTAAATTTTCAGCTCCTTACTTTTCAAACAAATTTGAACTTCAAGTTTGACGGAGACAAGATAACTTTAGGTACTAATTGAAACCATAGCTCTTTGAATCAACAATGCGAGGTTTACTAAAAGTTTGCAATAGGACTTAATCAATTCTTGATTCTTTAACAATACGGTACCAATCCTTAAAGTTTCTTGTCAGATTTTAACAGTATTTCTATCTCAATAACAAGACTAGCGCATGGTAGAAAACGGATGCCAATACTACAAAATTAATTCAAAATACTACTCAGACTATGTTTATGATAATTAGTTCATGTTTTAATCTAATTACTAATGAACTCCCACTTAATACAACATCCCTCATAGTTGTTAAGTGGTACACGATCCAAATCCACTCCACCAAAACCGATCATCACGTGAGATGATGTAGCTTCAATGGTGAACATCAACATGTTGATCATATCATCCATATGACTCGTGTTCAACCTTTCGGTTTCCGTTGTCCCGAGGCCATGTCTCGTACATGCTAGGCTCGTCAAGCAAACCCAAGTATTCCGCGTGTGCAACATGGCTTACACCCGTTGTATGTGAACGTTGAATCTATCACATCCGATCATCACGAGATGCTTCGAAACGACGAACTGTACAACGGTGCATACGAGGGGAGAACACTTTATTATCTTGATATTAATGTGAGGGATCATCTTATAATGCTACCGTCGCGATCTAAGCAAAATAAGATGCATAAACACTAGTAGGAAAACCCTTATAGGCGAACCT
>NC_061509.1:151269217-151401217 GCF_022539505.1 Lolium rigidum
CCAAGCGAACAAGAGCAAGATGAAGACCTTCCTTGTGCTCTCGCTCTTGCTCACCATCGTCGCGGCGGTACTCTATTTCATCCTAGTGTAGGCGGCGGCCGGTGTCACTTCGTTTGTATCTAGAGATGATGAGAACTTTCTTAATTTGCATGGATTATGAGTTGTATGGAGCTTATGTATAACTCGATCGGGCTCTAAGTAATGTGATGATGATGTGATGATTATATATGTCCATATTATATCTGTCTATATTATATCAGTATATAACTCTGTATACGGTGTATAAAACCGAGTATAAAACCCGTATAATACACCAGGGAGCACAAAATCGAGTATACCCGTACATAGTTCCGTGGCGCACCAAAAAATAATTCCGTGGCGCACTCGTTTCACGTGGCGCAGCTACATCACATGCGCCTACGGAACTACTTATTTCCGTGGCGCACCTGCCCCGTGCGCCACGTAAACCTTATTTCGTGGCGCACGAACAGGTGCGCCACAGAAAGCTTATTTTTGTGGCGACGTTTCTGTGGCGCACCACCCGTGCGCCACAGAATCAAATTTTCGTGCGCCACTGATGAGGCTTTTCCTACTAGTGAAAGGATTAACATCACATGCAGTTTATATGTGATATGATATGGCCCTTTTGTCTTTGTGCCTTCGATCTTCATCTCCAAAGCACGGACATGATCTCTATCATCAACGGGCATGATCTCCATCATCGTCGGCGTAGCGTCAAGGTTCATGGCGCCGTCTTCATGGTTGTTCACCTCATGTAGCAACTATTACAACTACTTTGAAATACTACTCAACATGAAATTTAAAGACAACCATAAGGCTCCTGCCGGTTGCCACAATACAATAATGATCATCTCATACATATTCATCATCACATTATGGCCATATCACATCACCAAACCCTGCAAAAACAAGTTAGACGTCTCTAATTTGGTTTGCATATTTTACGTGGTTTAGGGTTTTCGAGAGAGATCTAATCTACCTACGAACATGAACCACAACGGTGATACTAGTGTTGTCAATAGAAGAGTAAGTTGAATCTTCACTATAGTAGGAGAGACAGACACCCGCAAAGCCTCTTATGCAATACAAGTTGCATGTCGAACGAGGAACAAGTCTCATGAACGCGGTCATGTAAAGTTAGTCCGGGCCGCTTCATCCCACTATGCCACAAAGATGCAAAGTACTCAAACTAAAGATAACAAGAGCATCAACGCCCACAAAACCATTGTGTTCTACTCGTGCAACCATCTATGCATAGACACGGCTCTGATACGACTGTTGGAAAACGTTGCATAGAAAACAAAAATTTTCCTACCGCGAACACGCAATCCAAGCCAAGATGCAATCTAGAAGACGGTAGCAACGAGGGGTTTATCGAGTCTCACCCTTGAAGAGATTCCAAAGCCTACAAGAGGAGGCTCTTGTTGCTGCGGTAGACGTTCACTTGCCGCTTGCAAAAGCGCGTAGAAGATCTTGATCACGATCGGTTTCGGCGCCACGAACGGGCAGCACCTCCGTACTCGGTCACACGTTCGGTTGTTGATGAAGACGACGTCCACCTCCCCGTTCCAGCGGGCAGCGGAAGTAGTAGCTCCTCTTGAATCCGACAGCACGACGACGGCGTGGTGTCGGTGGTGGTGGAGAAATCCGGCGGAGCTTCGCTTAAGCGTGCGGGATGTGGTGGAGGAGAGATACCGCTAGGGTTTGGGGAGAGAGGGGGAGGCTAGGGCGCCGGCCAAGGGCAGCCCTAGGTGGTGCGGCCAAGAGTGGGCAGCCCCCTCCCTCTCCTCCTCATTATATAGGTGGAAATCCCCAAGTGTTGGTATCCAAGTCTTCGAATAAGACCCCAACAATGAAACCTCCCATATGTAGGGAAACCTACCCAAGGTGGGAATCCCACTTGGGGTGGGATTCCCCCTTCCATGAGGGGGTTGGCCGGCCACCCTAGGGAGTCCACCTTGGACTCCTCCCCTTTAGGGTTGGCTGGCCATGCAAGGTGGAGTCCCTCCGGGACTCTACTTTCCATGGTGATTTCTTCCGGACTTTTCTAGAACCTTCTAGAACCTGCCATAAATGCACCGGATCATTTCCAAACTTGGAATATGACTTCCTATATATGAATCTTATTCTCCGGACCATTCCGGAACTCCTCGTGATGTCCGGGATCTCATCCGGGACTCCGAACAAATATTCGAACTCCATTTCATATTCAAGTTCTACCATTTCAACATCCAACTTTAAGTGTGTCACCCTACGGTTCGTGAACTATGCGGACATGGTTGAGTACTCACTCCGACCAATAACCAATAGCGGGATCCGGAGATCCATAATGGCTCCCACATATTCAACGATGACTTTAGTGATCGAATGAACCATTCACATACAATACCAATTCCCTTTGTCACGCGATATTTTACTTGTCCGAGGTTTGATCTTCGGTATCACTCTATACCTTGTTCAACCTCGTCTCCTGACAAGTACTCTTTACTCGTACCATGATATGTGGTCTCTTATGAACTTATTCATATGCTTGCAAGACATTAGACAACATTTCACCGAGAGGGCCCAGAGTATATCTATCCGTCATCGGGATGGACAAATCCCACTGTTGATCCATATGCCTCAACTCATACTTTCCGGATACTTAATCCCACCTTTATAACCACCCATTTACGCAGTGGCGTTTGGTGTAATCAAAGTACCTTTCCGGTATAAGTGATTTACATGATCTCATGGTCATAAGGATTAGGTAACTATGTATCGAAAGCTTATAGCAAATAACTTAATGACGAGATCTTATGCTACGCTTAATTGGGTGTGTCCATTACATCATTCATACAATGATATAACCTTGTTATTAATAACATCCAATGTTCATGATTATGAAACTAATCATCCATTAATCAACAAGCTAGTTAAGAGGCATACTAGGGACTCTTTGTTTGTCTACATATCACACATGTACTAATGTTTCGGTTAATACAATTATAGCATGATATATAAACATTTATCATAAACATAAAGATATAAATAATAACCACTTTATTATTGCCTCTAGGGCATATCTCCTTCAGTTAAGCATGGCTGCCTTGGCTGCCGCCCACTCCTCCTCTGTGATGGTGTAATCGCTATGGTTGTTACTGGCGCTGTTTGCAAAACTTGCTCGTCTGCTGGAGCGGGGGGTGTGATCTCCGTCTCCCCTGTTCCTTGTGTTTCCCGTGTTATTGGTGGCATAAACCTGGTGGTGTGCCGTTCTTTGGGTGGTGCGTTGGACGATGTTGTCGACGCTGTCCTCTCCCAAGGAGTACTGGGCATTGCAGATGAACGGTGTGTCGCTTGATCCTAGCCCGTGCCTGGTATCGCAGTTCAAACAGTAGTACGAGGTCATCTCCGAAGATGTGGAGCCGTCAGATCCAACCGACATGGGAGACGTTGAACGAGGAGTCGATGGCGCAGGCGAGTTCGTTGAGTCCGTCAAACCAGCCGACAGGTCGAGTGATGATGACGCGCTTGGACCTGTCGAACTGGAGGCGAGTGGTTCTAGCAACCGAAGGACGCCTTCCGAGTTGACGTTGTAGTGGACGCTGCCAAAGGTCATCTCCATGTTTCCTTGTAGATCAGAAAAGCTCGAGCGAGACGAGTCGCTGTGCAGGGTGAATTTGTAGGAACCGAATCGAATCGGGCTTCCCAGAATTGGCGATGACGGTGTCGATGAAGCTGCCGATGACATGACTGGATCTGCCGATGACCGATCTTGTGCCGACAGGGTTCCCACAGACGGCGCCAATTGTCGAGGGTACTCCTCGGCAATGCCCTTCGATTGGGGCTTAGGGTTGATGGAATCCTGCAAGCTGACACGAGACATCGGTTTACAGACAAGCGGGGAGAGCGATTTACCCAGGTTTAGGGCCCTCGATGAGGTAAAACCCTTACGTCCTGCATGTCTGATCTTGATTATGATGATAATGGGTTACAATGGGGTGCCGAAGGGTTCGGCTGAGATTTCGTCGAGAGGCTAAGTGTTGTGGCGACCTAGCTCTAGACTTCTGGCGGCTATGGTGGCTAAGATTGATTCTGTCCCTCGGCAGCCCCTCTCCTGGCCTTTATATGGGTGGCCAGGTCTCAAGAGGTCTAACCGAGTACGACTAGTTTTACAATAACTCTAGCTCTAAACTTTCCTTGTTCGGCTCCTTCCTTGTCTTGCCCGCCAAGGAATCTTCTGCTGCGACATCTAAGTGGCCCATCTTGCCATCGAATACCTTCATGGGCCTTCAGTTAGATCGTATAGGGTAGGGTAATATCGGTTACCCGAAGGGTAATGCCCACGTCAGTACGTGCTGACCACACCACAACGCTCTGACCACACCACAACGCAACAATGACAAAGTTGATATGGAGTTGCATGCTAGCGGCGTTGTTCACTTTGTACTTACTATATAAGAGTTTTCTTTGAATTAATTTAGCTTATGTATTAACCTGTTGGCTAAATGAGTGGACATCAGTAGCTTGAATGCCTTTGCTTTTGAATTTTTATTCACTTGCAAAACACTCAGCACCTTACAAACAGTTCAGATAGTTTTGGAGAAAAGAAACAGACCCAGCAATGGAACAATAACGCTTTCCCTGAATGGAATCACACCTTATGTTTTTTTTTGTAATATTTGAGAGTAGCACTTGGAGTCAATCAGAACATGTATAACCACAAGCCGTACATTAGTTATGCATACATGTGCCCAAAATATATTTTCAACATGTGTGTGTCTCCACACCAAGATTATAGAATCTCACATTGCTTTCGAGCTTCCACCCTGGAGATTTATCTCCTTTGATCCAACTGGTTTTGATCATAGCCAACTACTAAAAATAAATAATTCTTTATGTTGATGAAGCCATTGAAAATATTGGCGACACCTTTCAGTTAAACAACCTTTCAACTGAATATATCAAGGCAACATGAGCATTTGATAAGAGATTTTTATTGTGTTTCTTACAACTTTTTTGTATGACTATTTAATGGTACCTATTATATTGGGCAACCTCATTTGATGTGTTTCAGGCATTTTTTCCAAAATAAGAATACATGACATTTAATTTTGCTTTGTTATGTTGGTACACGGAGCTTGAGCACAGGCATATGACTCCACTTGTGGACTGGTTGCTACAATTCAAATACTTAGGTTTGTGATTTCTTAAGTAGTTTTTTGTATTTGTTTTATAGGATTAATATCAGAGGAACCAGCGGTAATGATGTATAGTGATCTTCGTGCGCATTTGTTCTTTGGTTCTTAGTGATGATCCTGGTGTATTCTTATTGAAGGAAATGACACTTATTACATACTTATTGTATGTGTTGATGGCACCCAAAAACACATGATATTTATGCATATTTATTTCTCTTTGCTATGAACAAATGGTTGGATGCAACAAATGTTGCTCCTGTGTTGTCCATGTGTTATCTGTAGATATTTGCTTGAAAGTTTTCATTTTATTTTAAAAAGATTGCTTATGCAGACTTACGGTCTCTCAAAGACATTGAATTGTTGAACAACTAAACATACATCAGCCGAGTAAAAAAGTTTGCTATACAGGCATAAGGGCTTTCAAAGACCTACTAAATTCTTGGACAACTAAACATACATCAACATCATAAAACTTATGGTTATAGTACTGTCTTGCATTTGTCTGTGCGCCGGGGCGCACCGGATCATCTAGTATCTTTTAATTCTAGAAAGTCCCTGGCCGCTCTGAATTTGCCGATGAGACGGCGATTTATGTTTAAGTTGTTCTTGTCGGACGCTTTGGTGATGAGGTTGAAATTCCCCAAAATGAGCCAGGAATCACGGACGAAAGGTCGGAGGCCACGTAACTCGTCAATGAAAGCGAGCTTATTGCCCAAGCGTAAATAATTTAAGTAACAATCGCCTACACAAAATGGATACCTCTCAATGGACAGGCATACCTATTCTGTACTTTTTGCTACTCTTGCTATTGCCAGATGCATTGACCATCGGCAAGCAATATCTGAAGCAAAATTAACTGTGTTATCGTACCTTGAATAGATAGACCAGCAGGCGAAAAACCTCCAAGCAGTTTTGAGCACTACCTTCAGTTTAACATTCAGATCTTGATTCACTAAATAGCCAATAGCCTATCTGAAGCCAAAAAAAATTGAATACATGATTAGTTCTTGGATCTGCGAATGGAGAAATGTACCTATCACATTGTCAATAATGAAATGAACCCAGATGCAACTAACCTACTTGCACCTATCAAGTGTTTATTTTAGGACCAGGCTAGAAGTAGCGGAGCAGGTTGGTCTTGTTTCAGAATAGTTTCTCAATCTGATTACCCATAGGTTTCAGAGCTTTGGGTGCCAGGAGTAGTTCTTGAATTGGAGTTCGAGGCAAGTACATCCTCTCAATTTTTACGGAGCGGTGCTGTGGAATGGACGGACGGGACCAAATGAGCAGTGTCAAAATGAGATCAAACGGTCAGGGTTGCTCGATCCAAGAAATGGATGATGCAGGCTGTGCCACGTCAACAGGATGGACGGCCAGGATTCAAGTGGCCTGGATTGAGTCCTTAGGGCATGTACAATGGTGATGACTCAGCTGTTTATAAGAGGTAGTTATGTGTGATTTTGGTGATGTGAAGAAAAGAGAATGAGGAGAGAGAAGGAGGCAGACAGCTTACAAACACCATTTTTATTGTTGTATGAAGGGTGTCTATAACTTATACTCACCTATAACTGTGACTAAAAATAGATAACTTACAGACAGACTATTGTATACACTGTCTATATTATTGTCTATAGATGACATGAAGTAGTATTACAGACAACATCCATCTAAATCTATGTACATGCCCTTAGATGCCAAAATGTTTAAAAGAGATGATAACCACAATATAGTGCTACTTTTCCTATTCGTTTTAAACAAAATAGAGAAAATTACTTTAGAATATAGAAAGAGTGACTTATTTAGTGTGTATATTTGCACTAATGGGACATGCGTGCCACGGGTGCAAGCTTAGTATCTAGAAAAGGAGGGAGTTTCTGTTAGAGATGCTCCTCTTGTGTGTTAAAAGAAACCATAGTTTGTCCAAATTTCTGCGCTCCGGAATTGTACTGCGACTTTCGTAGTTGTTGTATCATGTACTTGTTGTATATACCGTGATACCATCAGTATCCGTTTTCTTTGAATTCTTTAGTAATTAATACCATTGTTCAAGGATTTCATAAAGCATTGGGACTTAATATCGTAAGACACACGTCAGTGTTATAAGGATTTCATAAAGCATTGGGACTTAATATCGTAAGACATTAGTACCGTAGATGTCAAGTTTTGTTTCGTAACTTGAGTTCAGTACTAATCAGAATCGTGTTTAGAAAAAAAAAATCAGTAGAATCTTCCATATAAGCAGCGCACGGGGGCAAAGATATTTCTTTTCTCGAGTGTATACGTCAGGCCTGCGATCAGCCGAAAGCTAGCAAGGCCACGGCAGCCACAATGGATCACACGGAAGCGCTGCCACACGACGTGCTCGCCGGCGTCCTCGGCCGCCTCTCACCGCGGGACCTCGCCGTGTCCCGCTGCGTGCGGAGGGCGTGGTGGGCCATCGTGGATCGCCGCCGGCTGCTACTGCTCCGAGCTGAGGACCTCCCGCACTCGGTGGAGGGCATCTACGCCAACTACAGCGACCACGAGCGCCCGCAGTTCCTCGGCCGGCCATCCACGCAGCACCCCGGTGTCGACTACGGCAACCTCCACTTCCTGCCCGACTACACCGATGGCTACATGACGATAGCGGACCACTGCAATGGCCTCCTGCTCTACGGCGATACGAGGGAGTTCTGCGTGGTCAACCCAGCCACACGACGGTGGGAGCGTCTCCCGAGCATGAGTGACCACGGGCAATCCTGCACCGCCTATCTCGCGTTCGACCCTACCGTGTCGCCGCACTACGAGGTGTTCTTGATCCCATCCAAGGATCTAGGGCTCTTCGATTTGACCGACTGCAAACAGGCCGAAGTGCCACCCGAACAGCTCATCGAGGAAAACTTCACGTTAAGTAGCAGCTCTTTGTCGAAAATTCCGTGGACCACGGAGGTCCCTCAATACTCGGTGGAGTGGCCGACGCCAATGTTGACACTAGAATTTTTCTCGTCCAGCACCGGACTGTGGAAGGAGAGGTCTTTTGCTAGGAAAGGCAGCACTACAACGAGAGCGGTTAATGTGCGGAGTCGCATCCCACGGTATGATTGCTGCACCCCCATGGGGCTCTCACAGGCGTTTGGATTTTGGGCCGTCCGATCGAGCTGACGTGGCGCGATCTCGGCCGGCCGTTCGTCCAGGGCGCTGAGGCCCTCGCACGAACCCGCATTTTATCCATGGGTCGCTAAAAAGCCCCGCTCGGCCCGGTGTCTTGCTAGCCCTCCACCGATCCCTCCCCCGTGGTCTCCCCAATCCCCACCTCCGGCAACTCCCCCAATGCCCGCTCCTCCTCTCCTCCTCCAATCCCCTTGCGCCGCCGGCACCAGTTCGTCGCGTCGCCGGACGAAAGCACAGGCCATCGCTTGCATCGCAGCCTCGCGTAGTCGCAATGCGCGGAGAGGAATTGCAGGCCGCCGCTCGCCCCGCCACCTCGCATCGTCCGCATCGCCAGGAGGAGCCGCAAGCTGCTGCTGTTTGGAGGTTCCTCTCCGCCTCTCCCTCGTGCGTTCTGGTACCCCTTCCATATGCCACCCTCCTCCTCTTGCCACTTCTCCTCTGAGATTTGCCCGGCCTGCCCAAAAACTCTTAAGTTTTGTCCGTCCATGGCAGGGATCCGGTCCATGGCATGGTTGTTCTCTCTCTCTCTCTGAACGGTTTGGGAGGGGAAAAGGTGGAGGTTGTTAAGAGATGGGGTGGCGGCTGGGATTCTTTCACATCCATGACATTGGTCCTAAAAATCCACAAACCCTAGGTAGGGGCCGTTTTGTGAAGAAGAAGACCAAGGTTACTTTTCTCAGTCATATGTTGTTCAGTTAAGTTCTCAAGTGACTGAATTGTGTGATTTGATGTTTGTTCTAAACGTGTGCAGGTTTGAGGAAGAAGAGAAGAAAGATTTAGAAGATTTCTCATAACCAAACTTCAGATTTTTCTACAACACTCTTGGTCCAGCTTTACTAGGTTGTTATGGGTGAACATACGGTGCCCTGAAAATAGGCTGTAAAAGTTTTTGCCTGATGCTTTAATCTTCAACCTTGAGCTCAGATATGATGCCTATTAACTCAGTTATCTGTATGCTTTTCTGCAGTTTTGAAATTTTATTTATAGCCTGGAGGTGTTCTGCAAAAATGTGGCTTGAGTACCAATGCGCATCCTTTTGCATATCATATTTTAAGTAGTGGGTCGTGGTTAAAAGCTGATTGTGGAAAATAGTGTCTTACAACTTCAGTTTGTATGTGGAAAGTATTATTTTTATTTTGTTTTTATATGGATATCTTCCCTCAGTTATGCCGGTTGCTTACTACTGTTTTTCGTTTTCTGATCATATTGATTGAGTCAAATCCCACAAGTATTTGAGGCTATCATGCAAATCGGCTATTATCAGGTCAGCATTACATGTTTGTTTACATTATGCTCCAAATCAGTGGTGATTGTCTAAATTCAATCTACATATGGTTCTCAGGCCACTAAAGCATGGCTTGGTTTCTTGCCCATATAAGACAATAATGTTGAAGCATAAGCTGTACATGATCAGCTTTATTCAATGGTGATGAGGCATCTTCTCTCTTTTCTTGGTATCACAACAATATTAGTGTCTTTTTAGAGTGTGTATAACCTATTTATATGTGCAGATTGGAGCACAAGTTCTTGGACCTCGTAGTTAGCATCTTTCCAAAAAAACAGATTGTGCATTTGTCGAGGTAGGTTCTGACTTATGCGACAGCGGTTGGTGGCGCCCAGAGGGTTCCGCGGCTGGTAGCGCTGGCGGTTCGAAGTTGCGGAGGCGGTGCATCCACCAGCGATGGTCTGCTTTGTCGGAAGGAGCCGCTGACACCACCGCCAGGCGTTATCCCGCTGGCTGGTCCGCCGTGTGGAGGCCACGCCAGGTGAGCTTAAGGATGTTGTGCCAGGTGCAGAGTTCAGAGCTAGGGGTTCCCAAACTCCCTAGGTGTCAATTTTGGACCTTTTTGTTTTTGCAGTCAGTTTATGCCTTTAATTTCTTGAACCATAGGTGTTTGAGTTCTGATGTTCCGCAGCCAACAAGTGTTGGCTTTGCTGTAGCGACATTGTTCATCCTATATCATTGAGTGAATACAGCAGTCTCCGTGTCTTGGACTATTGCATCAGGTACACTCTTATTTTGTTATGGTTTGGGTTTATCTTTCTATTGAAAATAAGCTAGATGAGATGCTTTTCATCTTACAAAAAGTTTCCATTTGCGTGTGTCCATGTTTGTGTGCAGATTTCAGTGTGTGTATGCAATCCAAGAATACCCCGTCCGTCACATCTGATTTTGCATTGCTTGATCTATCAAGGGAATAAAAAAGACAAGGTAACTGTTTCGTATGTTTTTCCATTCAGCCAATGACACTATCCCGCGCTTACTTTTATTTTGACCTTTCCTACGTCACTACAGATCTGTTAATGTGGAGAAGAAAAAATGATCGAGAAAGGTTAAGTTATCCTTTATGCATATCATTTAATAAAATCCCTATATTGTTCTATGAAATTGATCTATAAATGATGCATTTGTGCCATCTAATTTAAAGTTCTTAGCTTTTTTTTGCGGAATTTAAAGTTCTTAGCTGCATGGAGGTGATAACACTTCTGAGATATTTGCGCTGGTTATCAAAGTAAAGTTCACCTATCTCATATTCTTGCTAATGGGTTACTATTCGAGCACTAAGCCACTAACTATAGCCATTTTGGAGATACCTCCATATGTTTACCCTATTTCTATCTTGCATTATTCAGCAGATGTAATATATTGGCAATCACTAAAGATATGTACCAATTTAAAAGCAGGTACACACTTAGGGACTCTGTTTCCATAAGCAATTGAAGAAATGACTACATGTTTTTTCGCAGAAGAATTAAAATCTGTTATAGTTTCCTTGCTGGTGCTTACGAAATGTAGAATTTCATGTACCTCCAATAGTGCATGAGTTGACGAAATGAGCATACCTGCAATATCAGAGAAGAACTTACCAAAACAGCTTCTCGAACTATGGTTATTCTGCATCCTTTAAAGGTTTGGCATTATGTTCCTGCTGCAAACCACTCTACGCCTTCACTCTTTAGAAGTTCCCAAAAAACTAGGCTTTAGAAGTTCCCAACAAACTTCCCGGAAAAAAAAAGTTCCTAACAAACTAATAGACTTCAACCTACTCAACATACTTATCTCTTCTCTACTATGAACTAAACGCATGTTGTCATCAGATGCTGAAATAGCAGTTTTTTAATCAGCCATTACACTGTAAGCTATTTTACAAGGTACTAATGATATCAGGCAATACTAACTTAACAGTGTGATTAGACATTTTGTGTTGGTTTCTGGAAAATTCTAGATAATATTACCGAGCATTGATATCGCCAAGGTGGAATAATTTGGATCGCTGTGGTAGAATTATTTGGTTTCTCTAGGATATACATTGGTTGAATGTACTGTATTTTCATACATGTACCGTATTGTCATGGATATTTTGTAACTCCAATATGTACATTCCTAAGCTGCGGATAAAATGGAAGGCCAAAATATGAAGTAAAGTTTAGGTAGCCTGTAACTCTGTATATCATACTGGATTCAATGTGTACTATCTAGACTACAGAAATATTAGTATGGCATTCCAGTGTGTACGATAAAGAATAATAAGTTTTGTAATTTAAACTACCTAAATGTCTCATGTGCTTCCTACTATTTTCTTCCTACCTTCTCCTTAAGCCACACCATAATGTGTGCTCCACTCTCAGCATTTTTTCTAGAAAGATTTTCCCTGAGATTGCCTTGTAATCATTAGAAGAAAAATTAGCCATCGGATGATCGTTTTGCCTAAAAAACAGAGAACCAACATACATGAGCTTATTCTAAGTTATGTATACCAGGAAAGCCTGGAGATGGGAGATAGCTTTCGTGTCTTCTCTGTGTAAAGTTTATTTGGCCACTTTCAGTGAAAACTAGATCGTTTTCCCTGTTCCATAAAACTAAATCTAATTCTTGGTCAAACAATTACCAAAATAATTGCGACAAGGGTAGTGCTGGATATATATTTGACTGAGGTCCTTTGAAATATTGGTGTGAATATTTATTTTAGACTTAGATTTACCTTTTCAATTTTTTCGGGCTATAGATGAAGCGAGTCATTACATTTGTATCGAGTAAATTCGCCATTGTATATGTATATATGTTGGTTGCTTCTATGTATGCATTTTTGTAGGCGTGATACAGTGTTCTTGACAAGTACCTGGGATAAACGACATTAGTTGTTTGCTTCAATTGCTTCCAGAATTTGCACTACAGTAAGCACAAGTGATATTTCTCTTCATTTTCCCATTTCTTCATGTCTTTGCAACATCATTGGATATTCTAAATTAGTGGATACTTCCTCCATGTTAATTCATAAATAATAGCAGTCTAATTTTATTGTATATGTTTAAAACGATGACGCTTGCAGATTCTTATCTTTTCATGGACTATGCATTGAGATATCATTGATCGTTAATGATGCATACCACACCTTTGTTTGTCTGTGTTAGACTCCGGCCAGTTGTTTCCAGTATGTGGTGTTCATAATATCATTTTATTTTTTTAGGCATGGTTTTGTAAGATATGGGACGCATTCCTACTTACTCATCTAATCTCAAACCAGCTTGATCCTCCCTTTGTTTGCCTGTTGTTCGGGTACACTTGGTTGTCCTGATGGTGAATCCATGTCGATTTTTGACTTGCAGCTGCATCTGATCTGGTATGCACTTTCAGCCAGCTCATCATTCCTTCCTTGCTACTGCCTGCAGTTTATGGAGAGATGCAGGTCTGAGCCCTTCCGCCTCCATCGTGCACGGTTGTCAGTGTACGAATACCTATTGCCCGAGGTGAGCCCGTTGTTGATTCGCTGTAGTTTTTTATCTCTATATTATTCGGTGCTATACTTGAGTTATTGATGCTTCAATGATTTTCAAATCATAGGTTTCATTTTTAGAGATCTTGGTCCATGAGAAAACAGAGTATGGTGGAAGTCAGTTAAATGAGGTTTGCTTTTTTATTACTTTTGTTCTTGATTATGCAGTAGTCACACCACTGCTTAGATGTTATAGTAGTTCTGACCTGATGTTATGCACCCTCCACTTCAAGTTCCAATTCAATAGATTGGGTGCACTACTTATCATTGCTTCAACCTGCTCTGAACTTCCTGTATGGAGCATGACATTATGTGAGATGTGCTGCTGACACCCTATATACAAATTTAGTTCAGTGACTATTATCCCACATGTATTTGATTGGGTTGTTTGTTCTATTTTGACTATTAGTAGAGCACTATGATTGTGTTTTTTGATTCTCCATAACAAACTGTAAGAACTGTAATATATAATTGTTCTCATGACCACTAAACAGAGAGGCTTTATCTGAGCATCTTCTCGATGTCCTGGTAGAGAAGATATGGAAAGTCTGCATTACAATGTTTCTTACTACAAAAACTTATCAAGCTTCCTTGCTTGGGTTAGCCATTTTAAATGGTGGTGAACAAATAACTATCAACGAACCGTGTTTCAAATTTTAGAGGCTTTGGATGCAATAGTTAGATATAATAGTTTCATTCAAATTTCAGCATCGTCTTCCTTGCTTGGGTTAGCCATTTTTAACAGTGGTGAAGAAATAACTATCAACCAACTGCATGCATTACAATGTCTCTCTTCACATTAGTTGTGTAGAAAACATATTAATGTTTGTGCATGATGCATCCTTGGAGAAGATAGCAGCCATTATTTCAAATGTATGTGTAATTAGTGACAGTAAGCAGTATAACTTCAATTCTTAATTGAATGGCCACTATTTTCTTAGTCGATGCCATGTAACTTCATTGTTCAATACAGATGGTATGGCATGCCATGAACTGCCCAATTTCCAGTAGTTGAATAGTTTAAATATTTTTGTTAACTATAAAATTATTGGCATTCACACTCAGATAAATGTCCACAGGTTGTCTGTAAGGAGATCACTCTATTTGCATGTTTGTAATTAGATCTAAGAAGTGAAGATGTAATTGAATAATTTATAAGAACATAACAGATTCAGCTCTCAAAAGTTCACATATGATAAGACTGACAACTGAAGAACGAAAATAGTGTCAGCGAGATGAACCCGGTACGCCACCAGTACATTGCAACGCCAAGGTACATGTGTGCATCTTTAATGTGTTTTGAACATGAATTAGTCTTTTACTTGTGTTGTCTCGATTCCCAATTGACTATTGATTGATATATCTTTTTATTTGCAGCGGTGTTAACTGTTGGTGATACAAGCTCTAATTAGATTTACATTTTCTTTGTTCCGTGATTTCTAAAGACCATGCTGTGACAATACATTGCCTATGTATGATTATCTTAGCCTTTGTTCCTTGCTTTTGTTTCTCGCGGTAGAATCAACAAATTTTAGTTGCTACAATGTATTTTCCTCCCGTTCCATGGTTGTATATAAATGTTTGTTTCTTTGTTTGTAATTTAGTGTGGTTTCCTACATTGTAAAATGTAAGAAGATTTATTATCATTTTCCAATGGAATGAGTCTCACGGGATCGTGCGCCAAGGCGCACATCGAAATCTAGTGTGGATAATGCTCCACGGACCAAGATGGCGCTACAGCGTGTATTATCATGGAGTTTTATACGTGCTACATTGCCGCGGTGCGTTTGTCACGAGGTAAATACAATGATGAAGCCCATCTGGCCAACCCTAGGACTATACTGTCTATTTTACAGAAGCATTGCGACACTTATGCCATTCAAAACCTTTGTTAAAATTGTTATTGATGTCTTGTAGGTTATCATCTTCTGATGGCAAATACCAAGTAATAAAAACTCCAATAGATGCCAAGGAAAGCAAAGCTGCACAGAGTTATCTTGGTAGATTGGGGAAGGATGTGTACTATGCAAATGTTCATGATCAAATTCGGATATGGACTCTGAGCGAATCAAGCGGCCAGGTAGATTGGGTAGCTAAGAATGCCATTGGCCTCGAGCCAATGGCAAATATATAGCCTCGCTCAGGCCTATGGAAATTTCCAGATCTTGGATCTTAGATGATGATCGTTTTCTTGATGAATATGGGAACAACGCGGAGCTAGCTTGGAAGGATTCTGATTGGGACTCAGATGAGGATAATATTCTAGATACTAGCAATGAGTCTGGACATCATCGTGGATACTTTCAGTTGATTGGATTCCACCCCTACAAAGAGGTCGTATTTTTGTTGGCTAAGCGCTTCGAAGTACTGGCCTACGATTGGAACAGCTCAAGAGTTCACTACATAGGCTATCTACGGCCGAGATGCGACAGTTGGACGCTGCAGGTGGACGAGGCATTTCTATACACCCCTTGCATGATCGGAGACCTTACAGAAAATGTTGAAGACTAACTTACATATATTTATATTGTAAACTTGCTTCGTAAACCCCCATAGTTCAGCCTCATTCTGCAGTCTTGTAAGTGCACACGTACAAACTAATTTTACTAGTGGGTGAAATCCATAATTTGAATCATGGAGGGAGAATTCATGCTTCCACGATTCTACAGCTACATTTGTTTTTCTTGTGATTACTAGCAAAGTGGCCCTCGCGAATGTGAGGCCGGCATAATTTAGTTACCAAATGAAATTAATATGGTTATAGACAAATATTTTGTGCCAAATCAAATAAAATATGCAACTAAAACATGTTTAGTCATCTCTAGTTTAATGTTGGAATTATGATTATGCCATTTCCATAAATAACATATGTATATCACGGAAAACATGTTTAGTCATTTTTAATTTTGTTGTCACATTATGATTATGCCATTTCGAAAAATATGATATTTATGAATGACCGTAGGTGTATTTTGCTTAGTATTGACATCATAATGACGGGTATTATTATAGGCACAATTTCAGTGGTCATGGGGTGTGATGTTGTAGGAACATACTATTTAGTTATTTATATCTTATTCTTACCTCCATATGAAGGATACATATACCCTAGAGGTAATAATATTGTTACTTTCTCCGTCCATAAATGATGTCTTGGATTTATCTAAAGTTGGATGTTTGTAGATACTATTTAGTGTATAGATACATCCAAATTTAGAAAAAAACATCTTTTCATGGACGTGGGGGCACTATATATTCCAAGTTCTTAATTAAAAAAGTTAGTTATTTATGCTGCAATGTTGTTATTATCGAATATGTGATTCGGTAGGAAAACTCACACAACATGTGTAGAAATCTAAACAACACAAGTTACTCATAGTCCTTCCTCCGGGACTAGCTTACAGGTTCACTGAGGATCTTGTTTTTTCAGATCATGGGTATTGTTATTGCAACGAGGATACGAGCCTTCGTGTATCTCTCACAACAGGGTCTTTCCATCATTGATAGCGATGCACCGTTGGAAGACGCCAGAAATACTCCGTTTATAGAGGTCACCATCTACTATAATAAATGCTTTAGATCGTCGCACAATGCGTCTAGCTTCCGTTGGATCATCCGGCAGCCGCTGCTCCATTAAGTACGCCAAAAAGGCTCAGTCCACAAAGGCTCGAGGAGAAGAACTTGTTGTTTGGGTCCACCAGTAATTTCTTTGACAGCATCCTGGGACGCAGCCCCCGAATCAGCAGCCGATTTTTCACGAGGTGTCAAAGTTTTTATTTTAATAGATCGTTGAGTAATTACTTCATAAAAGGCTCCATCTGGGATTGGAGAGCATGTAGGTCCCTGTGGCTACGGCAATGCAAGATGCTGGAGTGGTTAATGGTCAGAATGTGGGAGCGCCGGTTGCGGTGCCTACTCCTACGGTTCAACAGAATAAGGTGACGACACATGTGGAAACTGAGGGTAATGACATTGCAGCTAAAGATAAAGAGATTGAGGGTCAGGGTGCTCCAAAGAAGAAGAAGGAGGATAAAGCTGGTTGTTTTCGTTGTAAGAAGCCTGGACATTATATTGATGACTGTCCTACACCGTTCTGTGACATTTGTGAGTCTATCCATCATGCTACCCCATCTTGTCACCTCTTGAATGCCCCAAAACCAACAGCTACTCTTCATGGTTATGCAAATGAGGCACTTATGTTTTTTGAACTTTCATGTGGTGTTTTTAAAGCCAAGGTAGAAAATCCCAAATTGGCTAAAGTGACAGTTGATGGTGCTGCTTTGACTATACCAGAGATTATTGAACAACTCAAGAAGATTGTACCATCTGAGAAGTTTAACTGGGAGGTCTTTCATCTCAAGGAGAATATTTATAGAGTTAAGCTCCCTAGTAAGCTAGAGGTCCAGAGATTAAAGAACTTTGGCACTTATATCTGCACTGACAGAGATTCTTTTTTGACTTTTGAGTTCTGGTCATCTGTGGAGGAGCCTCTATACATGCTTTCAGAGGTTTGGGTTCGAGTTTCAGGTTTGCCTTCGGATATTAGATCGGATTATCTATCCTTATGGGGAGTAGGAACTTTATTTGGTAAGACTCTGGATGTGGATATGCCTTATACTCGTAAAAATGAAGTGCTCAGAATCAAGATTGGATGTCTTAATCATAAACTTATCCCAGCAGATAGTGACATGTTTATTAGGAGGGGGTTTTATAAACTCCGTTTTGAGGTGGAAATCGATGATCAGCCTCAAGAAGTTAACATGGTGGATGAGAATAATGGCTTTGATGGAAATGATGGTGCAAACCAGGGAGAAGGGAAGAATGGAGATGGTCATGATATGGACATGGATAACAAACGAAATGATATGGATGCGGCATCCAAAGGTAATGAACAAAATGACGCGAGTATGCATAACGGAGTCGATGGTATGCAAGAACAATGTGGGAATTTAGAAGCTATTCAGATTGGAACAATGCAAGTAAAATTTGTTTCTCCAGGTAATCTTTCATATGAAAAAAAATTGAACAAAAAAGAGCTTGTTTATACCCCTTTATCTCATGTTGTGTTTGGTGCACTAAATGACGAATTTTGTTTGGATTCTCATGTAGATACGCTGTCCAGTGATGCAGCATTGGGATCGGCAGGGGTCGGGTCTCGGGAGGTGGGAAGTAAACCTGTCATTGGGCAGGGGCTCCCCGATGCTCTCCTGGCGCAGCATGCAGCCAATGAGAGGCAGCTGTTGCATGCTGGCCGACAGCTGCCGCTGTCTCCCTCTGCCGCCCGGTCGGCTGCTGCTGTGTCCCCTGCATGTGCCAGCCAGACTGTACCGACCGACCAGGAAGCAGCCACGCGTGCGCACATGGCAGGGCAGCGATCCTCTGTGGCGCGGGAGGAGTGTCCACCAGTCGCGGAGGGATCGCCTGGGCCGCAGAAGATCTGGTCATCTGAGGCTGGCGGGATAGGTCTGCCCAGGTCAGATGCTAATCATTGCCTAATGATTGGTAATCATTCAGGTATGGTTCCTGGTGCTGTGTTGACTGGATTGGATGTGCTTGACAATGGTGTGGACAGGGATAGGTCTCCTGTTTTAAATGTTGGAAAAATTGATCATGTTGTTTCAAATAAAAATGGGGTTTTTAAGCAAGATGATTTAGATTTATTTCCCGACCCTGTACATTCTGAAGATGATTGTTCTAATGCTGGTGTGGGTATGGAGCCCATTTTGGTTGGTTCACTGGAACAACCTAAGGGAAATGTTAACAATAAGGTCTTGTCGTCTACTAGGGGGGATCTTTCTAACATGGACATTCAGAAATCGGTGGGGATTGCCTCATCTTTAATGTCCGTTGGTAAGTCTCCAGTTTTGTGGACATCTCTAGTGTCTGCAAAATCTTCTGTTGGTTTATCTCTAATTGAATGTTCATCTGAAGATATGTCTGTTCGCCCTACTATGGATGAGGTTATTGCTTTTGGGGAAATTCCTAAGTCCTCATTAGGTGTGAGGACTAGTGCTAGACTGGGTGGCCAGCCTGGTGTGGATATTCCTCAGATGGGGAAGGCAATGATGAATGCGTAGTTGAGTGGTGTTTCTTCTGATGCAGGTAAGTCTTTGCCTCCTAAATTTTCTATTGTTAATATACCTGATTCTGAGATTGTCCATAAGGCAGAACGGTTGGGTATTTCCTTAGGTAAATCTAAAGGGGAGGTAGTAAAATATATTAAAGGAATTAAGTTGTTAGAAGAGGAATGAATTTTAACGATTTTGCAAAAAAATGTGGATGACAATGTGAATAAGGAGGATGATCCTTCGACTCTTGTGATGTCTAAAGTTTCTACCCTTTGTGAGGATTTGATGGAGGATGATGGCATCCCACTGGACTTAGATGATCATTTGGATCATCTCAACCCGGTAGTTAAGGAAAAAAAGTCTAGGGTGAGAAAAACCTATGATACCAATAATATTCGTAGGAGTACTAGGAGAAGAATTAAAAAAACAGTTTTCATGATGCAGAATCTTAAAGGTATGAATTGGAATCCTGGTGGTTTTGGGGATACTGCTAAGCATTTGTTTGTAAAAGAGGCAATTAGGGAACATAAATTAGATTTTGTAGCCTTATTGGAGACTAGAAAATCTAATTTCTCTATTCCTTTTTAAATCAACTTGCTACGGCTTTTAGATACTCTTGGTTTTGTCTACCACAACATGGTCGATCTGGAGACATTTTAGTTGGTATAAATTCTGATACGCTTGAGGTACTAACAGTGAGCACTGGATACTTTTGTGTAAAGCTCCATATTAAGTGTAAAAGAGATGGTTTCGAATGGATTCTAGTGCCAGTCTATGGGGCTGCTCAAGACGCACATAAAGCTGAATTCTTAGCGGAATTAGTCAGAATATGTGAGACTGAAACATTACTTATGTTGGTAGGTGGTGATTTCAATATTATTCGAAAGCGAGAAGAAAAAATAATAATGATAACTTCAAAGCTCGATGGCCTTTTGTTTTTAATGCAATTATTGAAGATTTGAACCTGCGTGAAATTGCTCTATCGGGGAGACAGTTTACGTGGGTGAGTCGTCGGGAGGAACCAACTTATGAGAAGCTAGATAGAGTGCTTGCCTCTATTTCTTGGTAACAAAAATTTCCCTTAGTCACTGTTCGTGCATTGACAAGGGCAGACTCCGATCATACACCGATCCTTATTGACTCAGGGTGAAAGCACACTTGGGTAATAAGCCAAATTTTCCTTTGAGTTGCATTGCTTGCGACAAGAAGGATTTTTTGATATGATTGAAAAAGAATGGAATTCAATAATGGTGGGATTGAATCCGATGGATGTTTGGTTGAATAAACTTAGGCATATCAGAAAATTTCTTAAAGGATGGGCAAAAAACAAAGTAGAAATTATAAAAAAAGAGAAGGATAGGTTACTTAGAATTATTGATTCTTTAGATGTGAAAGCTGAAACGTTAAACTTGACGATGTCGGGGAGATAATCTCTTAAAAATGCTAATGAAAAGCTATACAAGTTAAGAAGAGAAGAGGAGTCTAAAAGGGCGCAAAGAGCTAAAGTTAAACATATTCAGGAAGGAGGGAATAATACGAGATATTTCCATTTGATTGCAAATGGGAAACATAGAAAAAAGAAAATATTTCAGTTAGAACAACAAGAAGAGACTATTGTAGGTGAAGACAATTTTAAAGTATATATCACTGAATTCTACAAGAAACTATTCGGGGCTCCAGTTCCAAACAATATCTCTTTGGTAGAGGAGGAAGTGCAGGACATTCCTTAGATATCGGATGTTCAGAATGAGATCTTGCCAGCTCCTTTTTCGGAGGAAGTGGTCTATGAGGCACTTTTTAAAATGGAACGTGACAAAGCTCTAGGGCCTGATGGATTCCCGGCCGAGTTTTATAAAAAAATTTGGGTGGTAATAAAAGATGATTTGATGGCGCTATTTAATCAGTTCAGTAATGGGAGCTTGCCTCTTTACAAATTGAATTTTGGCGTAATAAAATTACTACCAAAGAAAGATGATGCCGTGCAAATACAACAATATAGACCAATTTGTTTACTGAATGTATGTTTTAAAATATTTACTAAGGCAGGTACAAATTGTATAACGGGGATTGCCCCACGTGTTATAAAACCAACACAATCAGCCTTTATGCTAGGAAGGAATATATTAGAAGGGGTGGTCATTCTTCATGAAACCATTCATGAGTTACATAGTAAGAAAATGAATGGGGTTTTATTTAAAATTGACTTTGAAAAGGCATATGATAAAGTGAAATGACCTTTCTTACAACAAACGTTGAGAATGAAGGAGTTTGCTCTAGAATGGTTTAGTATGATTCAACAATATGTTCAAGGGGGAAGTGTCGTGGTAAAGGTAAATGATGACATTGGTCATTATTTTCAGACAAAAAAAGGTTTGAGGCAAGGTGATCGTTTGTCTCCTATTCTTTTTAATATTGTGGTGGATATGCTAGCCATCATAATTGAACGGGCAACAAATGATGGTCAAGTAGAGGGCCTTATTCCTCATCTGGTTGAGGGAGGGATCTCTATATTACAATATGCAGATGATACTATTCTTTTCTTGGAGCATGACCTCCTAAAAGCTGTGAATATGAAACTAATTTTATGTCTATTTGAAGAACTCTCAGGGCTTAAAATTAATTTTCACAAGAGTGAGATTTTTTTGTTTTGGTAAGGCAAAGGATGAGGTTGACCAGTATAAACAGATTTTTGGATGTGATGCTGGCTCCTTACCCTTTAAATCCTTAGGTATTCCTATCCATTACAGAAAGCTTATAAATTCGGATTGGTACCTAGTAGAAACCCAGTTTGAAAGTAAATTGGGATGCTGGAAAGGCAAATTGCTGTCCTATGGGGATAGACTTGTCCTTATCAATTCAGTTTTAACAAGCTTACCTATTGAAAGAGCAAGGTCTATATCCCGTGTTTTGTGTGTTTGATGACAACACTTGAATGAGTTTAACCGTGTTCAAAGATTGTCTTTGATGGATTTGCAAGTGCATGGTGCCTTCGCTGAACACGTCATGATCGGAGGACTGAAGCGAAGCTTATAGGTTTTCTGGTTTTGTGTGTGTATCGCGAGGTGACATGGCTGGAGAGGAAAAGAGGAAAAAGCAGTTTCTGCGTGCTACTGGTACCAGGAGCGGTAGTACCGCTACCCTACTGGTACCGCCCTGCAGTACCGCTCTGGAAGATTGCACTGCGCTTACGAGCGGTAGTACCGCCTTGGTACGCTTAGGTACCGTAACGCAAATTACGGCACCACCGCTTTGGTACCGCTAAGGTACCGCGCGAGGGTCCAGGGACTCACAGAGGTCATTGCGGTACCTCAAGCGGTACCGCAAGCGGTACTACCGCTGTGAGTCCACGTGGCAAAATCTGTGGGGGATTTCGAATCCAGAGCGGTAAGCGGTAGTACCGATCGTACGGGAACTGCACATAACGGTTAGATTTGAGGCTCTATATTGTACATATTGAAACCCATCTTAAACTTGTTTGCCTTAACTTCTAGGAGTTTCTAAATCGGCCAATGGTGATCGGTGCTAGCTGCTGTTGCAACAAAATAACCAGAAAGCATTTTGTGACTCTGGGAACCAGTTGGCGTGGTCTAATTTTTCAAAGCTGTCCTGCTGCCGACAAATAACAATCACAATAATTTATAACCGCCAAAGCAAAAGCGGAATTTCAATGTAGATAATATATTGGACCTGAGTTCAAATAAATAAATATTGGATCTACTACTGTAGTATTATTTGGGCGAAAAATATACTGGACATGACAATGATTGCTTGAACCACAACCACATGGGTCTGCGTTGCTCCTGACGTGGAAGATAAGCAATTATGGTGTACCAAACCCTAGGTTTAAGAATTAAGCGCACGTTAGAACTTACAACAGTGGATCGAACCACATGCTACAGCCTACAGCAGATGGACCCGATCAACCCATGGAACGTCGTTGTTGTTTTCATAAAACTGCCGGAATAATCGGTCATGGGTTTGTAAACGTCCTTGAAATGGTCGTCTGCGTTACACGGTCACAAAATATCACCACGCTCGCTCTTAGATCGGTGGCTGCATTGGAGGAATAGCTCACGTACAGTTAACTTATTTTTTTCTGAGATGTCACAGCTAGCGCTTGGTCCCACTATATGATTTTCGCGTGCACTGAACATGCATGGTCGCGACACGGCGAATACTACATGGGTTCTTCCGTAAGCTTATCAGCTTGCTTAGAGCATCTCCAGTCGCGTCCCCCAAACCATCCCCCAAACCGCGTCGGATCGAGCGTTTGGGGGACGTGTTTTATTCGTGCCGCGTTTGGGGGACGTCGCTCCCCAGCCACGTCCCCCAAACGCCGCCCCCAATCAGAAATTCAAATAGATGCATTCAAAAGAGATCGTTCCCACCGATTCGTCGCGATCAGAGTAGCGGCGATCGATCAAAGTACTGGACGCGCGATCATATTACAGACCGGTGGTGCATGCAAATTAGAAGAAGGGGAAGGGGTTGGGCGACGGCGACGTATCCTGAGTCGACGCAGACCCGTCGAGCACAATGACCTCGTCGCGATCTGCCTATTGCTGTGCATGGTGCATCTGCTCCGTCGCCGACGCAGAGGCCGACGCAGGTGTAGCAGTAGAAGACGCGTCAGCATGCTCTTGCTGCGCTGCCGCTGCCGCCGATGCCGCTGCCAGGGCCGCCGCGTCCGCCGCCGCCATTTTGGCTTCGATGTCGTCGAGGATCTGGCCTTTGAAGAAGTTGTGCGCCGCTCGCGTCCGGGGAGACATTCCCTCCGTCGACGCTTCTCAGCAGGGACATGTCGTCCCTGCGTTTCTTGAGCTCCAGCTTCTCCTCTTGCCTCTTGAGCAGCTCGGCCCATCTTTGGTCGGCCTTCTTGTCGCGGGAGATAAAGGTCGAAGAGACGTCGGCGAGGCATTTCGTGATCGATGCCTGTGTCTTCTCAGACGACGCAGCGTCGGCCAAGGCGGCCTTGGCAGCTCGTTGCCGCATGGGACGCCCCGTCGAAGTTGCCGGCGGCGCGTCCAGATCAATGGCGTCCTTCCCCTTGGATAGCGACAAGCGCGTCAACCGCCATTTCTCATTCATTTTGAGCTTGCCATAGCAATGCATGAGCACGAAAGACTTGTGACCTTCCGAGTTCCTCGAGTACAAATCCATGGCCCTATCAAACTAACCAAAGGAAGCAGAGTCATTTCATCGAACACAATGTAGGCGCTACGGATTATGGAAGAAAGAGTCGTACCAGTTGGGCGACGTCGGCGCCGCTGTCGCCTCTGGTCTCTAAGTCCTGATGGTACCCATGGAAGGAGTTCACCGACGCCTGGATGATGGCCCATCGCGTCGACATTGCCTTCTGGCTCCTCTTCATTGGCACTTTCTGGTAGTCGATGTTGATCAGCTTGCGCTCATCGAACTCGGCCTTGATCCTCGCCCAATACTTCCCGCTTTTTTGGTTGGCGCTGATGATGGAGTCATGGCTCACCGTCGCCCACGACTCGCACAGACAAAGATCTTCCAGAGGCGTCCACTTCGGGCCTCGTGTGCCCGACGCCTTTGTAATATCCCAGGTTTAGAGGCAATAAAATGAGAGAACACCAAAGTGTGCATTGCATTCATGCATAGAAAATCCGGGGAATTTTCGCGCTTTCAAATAAAACTTACCACAGTAACTGAAGTTTCACTTGACTTGCTGGAACTGAAGTAGATCATCAAGTCAAGCGCTATAAACTTCACTGTGATCCTTGCTAAAACCTTGTTTTGGGTAGAGATGATTTGATCTATGGATTAGATTAAATGGAATTAGATTTACAACAACACATTCTTTAAGAATCAAACCCTAACTTATTAACACTTAAAAGTTAGCAACTGCCTTTGTGTGTAATTTAATTCACTTATAAATAAGGTAAACCACAGGGTCTAAAGTGCATAAAAGCCACACATTCTTATTTAAATCATAACTTATTAAATACATGGAATATCATAACTCATTTCTATCCTCATAACACAGGGTCTAAACACTCTAAAGGAAGGACTAATCAAAACTCATTTCTATCCTTAATCAAGGAGTACTTCAACATGGAAGTACCATGAAAGTGAGAAAAATAGTGAATATAGAGCAGTAGAAGTAGAGGTGTATTCATTATGGAAGAAGGGAATGCAAGTGAAGTCACTTACAATACTATTTTCATAGTATCCACAAGTGGGTATCTTGCAAAACAAACCCTAGAAGAAGGAAAATAGACAAGTGAAGTCGCAGCTGGCACAATAAGACCGCAACTGATATAGGATAATCATGAAGAGAAAGTATGTGAAGTGAGGTATATCTTAACTAAAACTATGTAAGAAGCCACAGCTGGTAGGTAGATATTGCCTAAAACCATAACATAACCACAGCTGGTATTCAATAAGCCACATCTCGTGTTAGGTAGTCTGCAGCTGGTAACCAATAGTCCACAGATTAATCGTTCTTTCACTCTAAAGGAAAGAGAGATTCCGCAGCTGATGTTCTGTAGCTGGTAAATATTTAGTTAGAGGATTCACAATGGATATCCACAATTGTGTGGATACATCACAAAGAATTTCTCGTAAGACTTTAGAAAGGTACAAAATATAAACCAGACTTAGACCAACTACCTACCCTTGGAGTTTAATGATTAGAAGAAAGGAAGTTGAAGATTATTAGTAAACTCCAAGGGGGAGAGGAAGGCTGAAGGAGAAGTATTAAAATATGATTTGGAGTATGATAGACGAAGAAAGAGGTCTGAACTGAGAGGAAGTCCAATCTTATTTTTATAAGGTTGTTGGAAAGTATCCATATAATAGTACTCTCAGGAGGTTGTCAGACCAGAAGCCGAGGTTCATATCTCGAGGGAGTAAGGGTTAGACCTTAACTTGAGTGGGTATATGTAATTACTCAAAACCAAGAGAACTTAAGTAAGTTTTAGATACTTAAGTTGGAGGAAGAAATTATCGGAGGACAATCAAAGTCTAAGAAAACAAAAGACTGGAGGGTTTGACCGTACCAAAACTAATTAGTATTAGAAAGATTCCTTTCATGGAACCTAAAGAAACCAAAAGGAGGATAACTAGTATAAACTAGAAGCCATGATTGGATGGACTAAATGAGTCTAATCCATTCGTAGGAATAAAACTACCAGGACCATGCCTATTGTAAATACCTTACGAAGTACCATTACTTTCGTTATGGTAGTAAGGGAGAACAATACCTTACTTTAAACAAATCTTTTAGAATTAAGGTTTGGGCACCGCAGCTGGATTACCGCAGCTGGTATAACCAAGCTTTGAGTACACAGATAGGAATCTATCACCATAACCATTAGTAAAGTTATTAACATAATAAGGTGTCCTAATCCAAGAATCTTTGAAGAGTAAGCCTATAAGCTTAGAGTGTTGGAAGAAATCATAGAATTGAAGAAAGTATCAGTGCCAGACATCAGAAGACTCCAGGAAGGATCTGGACAAGG
Organism: Lolium rigidum; assembly: GCF_022539505.1. Classification (NCBI taxonomy): domain Eukaryota; kingdom Viridiplantae; phylum Streptophyta; class Magnoliopsida; order Poales; family Poaceae; genus Lolium; species Lolium rigidum. The sequence goes on from NC_061509.1 coordinate 151,295,899, forward strand.
GATATATCCAATTATATCTAATGAGATCACCATGGAGTTGAAAGGATGGTGATCTGTTCAAGAAATTTCAACATTCCGAAACATGAGAGCGTTCGAACTTCGGGACGAAGTTCAGTTTAAGGGGGAGAGGCTGTAATATCCCAGGTTTAGAGGCAATAAAATGAGAGAACACCAAAGTGTGCATTGCATTCATACATAGAAAATCCGGGGAATTTTCGCGCTTTCAAATAAAACTTACCACGATAGCTGAAGTTTCACTTGACTTGCTGGAACTGAAGTAGATCATCAAGTCAAGCGCTATAAACTTCACTGTGATCTTTGCTAAAACCTTGTTTTGGGTAGAGATGATTTGATCTATGGATTAGATCAAATGGAATTAGATTTACAACAACACATTCTTTAAGAATCAAACCCTAACTTATTAACACTTAAAAGTTAGCAACTGCCTTTGTGTGTAATTTAATTCACTTATAAATAAGGTAAACCACAGGGTCTAAAGTGCATAAAAGCCACACATTCTTATTTAAATCATAACTTATTAAATACATGGAATATCATAAAACTAAATCCATTTACATTACAAATTATAGTTCAAACTATTTGAATAAAACTAACTATGAGTATTTTGAAACTCATATGATCATGCCTTGGTGAAATCAAACACAAACTATCCAAAATGGAGAAATAACCCTCAAACTTGACCTTTTGAATAATATTATAACATAAATCCAATCATACATGGTATGATGACTCATCCACAATAATAAAACCATCCACAAGATATTTAGTAGCAAATGCCACTTGGCTATCCAAAAATAAATCATATGAGAGGATAATGATCTTGCCACATAGGATGAAAATATCTACATGACTTGCATCCCAAGCTTTGCCACCTCATGCTCAAAGGATTGCTATGGATGAGGGCATGACAACCAAGCACCTTACTCATCAAACCAACACAAGAGTCACCACCTATGTGTCATGATACTAGAGCTTGCCCAAGCCTATAAATAGAGCCACACCCTTCATCCATTTGGACATCTTGTACCATGCTACAAGGAAACCAAACACTTGAGACTTTCCATGTTAATTAGCTAGGATCAAGATGAAGAAGCTAGGAGGTGGAGGCATACCACAAGATGCAGGTTTATCGAATTCCGGAAGAACAAGCTACATAAGATACCAAGGTAGTATTCCTAGGCAAACCATATATTTAGAGGATCATATCATCATCTCTTGAGTAGGACCTTAGGCTATTCCAAGACATTGAGAAGTGAGAGAAGTTATAATACTAATCATAGCCATGTTCATACAAGAATACTAGAGTAGTACTAATCTTAGTTGTTCAAGTCAATATTTAATCTTGGAGGTGAGAACCCTATTCCAATAACAATACCTTAGAAAACCAATTCCATAATCATCACAACTTAGTATTAATTATAAACCCTAAGAATCTAGGATGAGTGTGATGAGAGGAATAATAAGGAGGGATTAGTGAGGAATGAGTGGATCTTGTCTAATGCATGATCATAACTTGTAGATATAGATGATAAGTTAAATCACATGATCACTAGATCTTATCTATCACATAAAATAATAAGTATATCACTAGTAGTTAACCCCAAACCAATCCTCATGCCTTGTATGGAGGAGTAACCCTAGCTAGCCAATAAAACATAATCAAAGCTTAAGCTTATAACCAATTCTAGCTTCTGTATCACATGGGTAATTCCAACTAAAACCCTAGACCACATTTGAATCCAAGTATCACTTGGGATCATGAAAAGAACCCTGCCATGCCTCATGCCTACTTATATTGCAATTTAATGAAGAGTATGCAAAACCCAAAACCCTTTCACATAGAATCCACTTCACATAAAATGAGATGCCCTACCTTGTGTATCATGGATCACAAGTATAAGCCAAGCCATACATACTTGAGAATTAAAGGTCATTTGGTGAGTAGGATGAAACCAATATCCTATTCTACTTTGTAATTCAAATACTTTGCCTAAGTGAAGCAAATGAATAGTATTTTATAAAATAGTATCACCTCAACAAGAGAGTTAATCATGATGAGTTTAGGATTCATTTTAAATAATTCAAGCAAGAGTTTGCTAAGCAAGATTATTTTACATAGAGTAAATCCAACCATTTTCTTAAACCTTTGAAAACAATTCTTCACATAAAATCATGAAATGATGAATCCATCTCATTCTCATTGCCATCTATTCTAAAATTCTATCAATAATCAAACTATATGTGAACCATAAATAATGCTAAGTACTAGCAAAGCCTAACCATGTGTTCACCCTGCACATGTTAGAAATTTAAAATCATTTAAATAAATTTGGTTCCCAAACCGAAAAGGGAATTAAGATAAATACCTAAAACCATTTCTATTTTATCCAAGCCTCACAAGATATCAATTAAATCATAAAATAACTATTTGTTTAACACAACAAAACTATGTAGTGAGCATCGCTATCAAATTGTTTTGATATTCAAATGTTTGAGGATCTGCAAAGCAACACAGAATTCAAATTTGAATTTAAATAGAAAGTACAAACCAGTAAATAAAAACAGGAATTTGAAAAGAGAAAAAGAGAGGGAAAAAGGGCTTACCTTGCCAGGCCAAGCCGCACCAGAGCAGCCCAGGTTCAGCCCAACAGCCACCACGTCGACCAAGCCCAGCACAGCCCAGCCCAAGTTCTCGTACCCCTTCGTTCCAAAAATATCAGCGAGAGGAGGGAGTTCATCCTCATCCTCTTCCTCTCACGCGCTCGACAGCACGACGCCCTCCTCGCTGCTGTCGATCTCTCCTTGAGCGGCCGCGTGACGAGGCGCGTTCCTGCGGTCTATAAATACCCCGGGACGAACCCTAGATCTCAATTTCTTCTTTTCCTCTCCGATTTGCTTCTCAGACCGAAACCCTAGCTCGCCGGCCAACTCGTCTCGCCGTCGATAGGGGCACTCCCGAGCCATGTCGTGGTCACCATCGTCTTCCCCGACCTCGACTTGCTCAGCCTACGCAAGGAATCGAGTCGCAGACCCCTGGAGCATCTTCACCGAGCCATCTTCTCCGACGCCGGCCACTGTCCTCGCCGTCGATTCGGACCACCTTAAGCCTCACCATCAAGCCCTCGGTGCTCCTGGTGAGCTACTCATTCCGCTGGTGCCTTTGGCCCGCTCAATTACGCATCATAGCTCCTCCGCACCGTGAGCCCGTGAGCACCGCCGCGGCATCTCGCCGCCGGCCTAGCTCCGATGACCAATAGCTAGCGGCGCCGTCACTGTCTGCTTTGCCTTCGCATGCTGGTTAGAATGAAACAACTCGCCCATCCTCTCGAGCCCGGGAGCGTCGCCACCGTGGTCGACTGACTCGCCGGAGATGAGCTCCCGCGCCATGTTTCGATTTTGACCTGGTCCACTCCCACGTGGCTGCCACGCTGGACCTGGTCCCACTCGTCAGTGTCTGTGACTAGAGTCCGAACCGGTACCTTTAGCTTTTCTGTTTTAATTTAAAAACCAGTAAAATGCTGAAACTTTGTAAACTCATACAAAATTCATTTCAACTCAGAAAAAGATAAATAATATATCAAAAGGCTCACAAAAATAAACTCTATTCAAATAAAATATAAAACAAAAATGTGTGACAAAATAAAAATTCACTTATTTTTAACCTTATTAATTATGCCATTTCATTTATTTAAAATACAATTTAAACTCAATAATTAGTGAAGTTTCAAAATTAAATTTTTAACTATTCAGTAACTAAGTAAAATGTTAAGATTAATTTTATTTATCATATTTGCATTAACTTAATTATTAGTGGTAATTCATAAACCCTAATTTGCAATTTACCATTTTCTATTTTCTTTAAATAATAATAACTCAAGAAAATATTAGAAGCCAATATTATTTTGGTAGCCTAACAATTATGTACTTAAGCAATTTTAATTAACAAGTCATTATTTTAAAACCTAACAATAATTAGGAAACCCTGAGTTCTAATAAAACCCTAATTCTGGAAGTTAAACCCTAACTCAAATTTGTCTAAATTCTTAAACCCTTTAAAATAATTAAATGATAAGGCTATTATTAATTTGGTGCAAGGTACTTAATCACAGTAATTCTAGTACCAAGTATTACTTTAAGCATTGGATCATAATTTAGAAACCCTAGTTTTATTATAAGTTAGAATCTGGATCCCATTATTGTATGTGATCATTTGAAATTGCTTTAACCCTAAACCCTAGTTGCTTATCACATGTGATCATGTGAATGTCACTTTACATAGGGAACCATATTATGTGACCAACAAATACAAGACATGATCCACTAGCATAAAACCAAGTCACATGAGATTATCATTTCATGTTCCTATTCTTAATTAAAACCTATATGATTCCCTAGTGTCACCTAGGTATAAACCCTAACTTGTTAATTGAATTAGTACCATTGACCACTATCCTATATACCACACCATTAGGATCAACCTCAACCATCATAATTTAGTAGAACCATAAGGATAAACCCTAATACCAACCTTGTGTAGCAATTCACATCACATGCTCCTATTCAACTAAACCCCACTTAGGAATGATAATCCACTTAATTTAGAGAACTAAATGAATCCAATAGTAAATCCTAGAAAGCCATAGCTCCTATGTATAGTAGTTCATATTCTTATTTAACCTGTTCTTCAAAAGTTATTCTTTTGAAGTACAAATGTCAATCAAACCATAGAAGCCATAGTTCTTATTTGAAATACTTCTTATTTCTTAAACAACATGTTCTTCGAAGTTATTCTTTTGAAATATAAATAAGTAATCATCAACCATGTCCTGTAGAACTTAAAATTGACAACTGTTCTTCACATATTATTCCACTACTATTCTTTATGTGTATGATTGTTATGATGTCTTATATCACTTGATTATGATGCTAATATAACCAAACCCTAATAAGAACCTTGTTTGAGAACCATTCTAAAAGTGCAATCAACCCTAAAGAAATCTTTACAACACATACATCCTAAATCATCGAGGTTAGGTTACGCTCGGGACGATTGCATCTCATACTATGCATTATAGCATTTTTGCCGGTTCTTTAAACATTGTCCTTACCGGACGATGATGGTATTTCAGCATTTGGAGTTCTCACGTATCGAAGCTTTTGCCTGCATAATCTTGCGATCAAGAAAGGCAAGTTCATCGCTTGCTCATGTCATTTGATTATTTGTATCAAACTATATGCAAAGTACTATACTTATCACTCATGCATTGAAAAGCAAAGTATTATTTTACAATTATGAATATGACTATGTGGTGGGCAATGGAACCATGGTATGTGTTGATATGGTGGAGGTTCCATTGCATGGGTTATATCACCCTAGGATTAATTACCAATGCCGTCCAGTGATTCTAGCGCCGTACAAACCGCGTTGACCATGAGATCTATAATGGCTCGGGGAAGCCAGCCGTATCTTTTCCCTTCTGCACGCCAACGGATTTGTAGAGCCGGTGGGGTGTTGGAGGCACCGCCGCAATAGGTTGGGATATCCTTTTAAATCCCCATCCATTAGTGATGATAAGCTCTACGATCTATGAAGGATTGTCCGGAGTACACCGTGAGTAAAGCCGTATTATCGGGAGAAGTCTACTGGGGGTGTACGGTTGGACAAAAGGGTGGGTTTGCAGGGTCGCGGAGAAGGCGGTGTGGGCTTGGATCTTATACCTGACCTCACACCAAAGGAAGTGTGGACAAGCTCATGACTTGGTTGGCAACAAGGTTAAGTTCTCTTATGGGAAAAGTAACGCACCTCTGCAGAGGATATCGAATTGTGATCTGTCACTCCCCGTTCCGGGAAGGGAACTGCGAACGCGGCAGAAAGGAACTCCATGAAGTTCTAGTCAACTCTGTGAAGACCGACGGGCATAGTTTTCGAATAAAATAAACCTTTTGAAGAAATGTTTATGAAAACTTGCATTGGCCTATGACTTTCCGGTCTATGGCTGTAGCTAGTGCATGATACACCTATTTCCTAATATGAACTTGCTGAGTACGCTCGTACTCATTCCCTCCCATTTGAACCCCCTTCTTAGATGGAAGCACCGAAGGAGAAACTACCGTGGAACTCGAAGACAAAGGAGTCAACTCGTAACAAGATGAAGAATCCAATCAAAGAAGTCAATGGAGTCAACTTCGCATCGGCTATAATGGAAACCTAGACTAGTAATAGAAGGGAACCTTTCCCTAATCCTAGCACCTAAGTAGCTAGAATTCTATAGCAAGCCAAGTAGCTCATAATCTTGAGTTAGCAATAAGATAGACTACGAGTCGTTCTTCTGGAGCTTTATTTGAAGTTTTACCTCACTCGTAAAGTAGGAGGTTGTGTTGATCTTATGTAAACAGTTCGTGTGTACTTCTATAGACATACCTTGGACTCGCATATGTTTCTGTTGTACCACTCTGAGAGATGTAATATGAGTGGAACGGTGTTTCACTTGTGTTATGTCAACGACTTGTGTACTACATCATGTAGTGGTACGCTGGGTCATCACAGCTGGTATCAGAGCAAATGCTTTGACCCTAGGATTAAAACCCTTTAAAGGAGACCTATAGGTTTGGTAGTGTCTATAGGAAGTGTTTTAGCTAACTTAATTATGCTAAACCAATTATTCTTTTGACTTGAGATGGGTATTCACTTGAGAATAATCCTGACACACTTGAGTCAATCTTTCTTATCTATCTTTCTTAAGTAAAGTTAGTTAGTTATCTTGCTTCATTCCAAATAATTAGAACACCATTGGAGCTTAAGATAATGGGTGGTAGTAGACCACAGTTGGTATACAACACATGGTAGTCCAAAGAGAGGATACAACCATAAGGAAGATATCCTATTGGAAGAAGTATACCAATACAAGTTATGGTTAAGTAAGAGTCATTTAAAATGTCAAATGACTGATGTTAAGTAAGGGAGATAAGTTATATAAGGTAGTATATGTCTATGATGAGTCAATCATAGGAGGTAAGGAAGAGTGATAGGAGTTATATAAGTCTACTTTTCATGGTAAAATTGGTAATCATATATGATTCACTTGAGAATCATGATGTGAGGGAGTAGAACATCATAAGTACGATAACAGAAAAATGATGAGGAGTAGGATTTAGGGAATAGTTCGAAAGCTTAGGCCTTAAAATCCTAATAACTGTACCAAGTATGCTAGAACCATAGTCCTTAATTTAAAGAAGGCTTATTTAGAGCATATCACATAGAGAAATCCTAGAGTTATAGGTGGTATATTCTAAACAATCATGTGTTTAGAGTAGACATGTTAGAACTAATTGTATTATAGGAAGTAGTCCTCAATCGCACATATATATGGTATACTATTTTGTTAGTACTTCCAAAGAAAAACTAGGTTAACTTCAACTATCCCAGGCCATTTTGTTTCAAGTTGTCTCATTGCAAATGTGCAATTGAGATAAATGTTGAGACAAATAGTTGAAATTCACGTATTCGTGCTAAGTATCACGACCTAAACCTATCTTATGTGGTGTTATATACTACACATCTGAACCCGATGTTTAGGGATGTCTTACCCAACTATTTTATTCAGGTCATATCAGGATGTGTATTATGAAGCACAAAGCTGAATCTTCTTGGATTTTATTGGATTTTCATTGTTTGACTAGATCCATACATGAAGTTTGACTTTGATATGCAAATGCATGTTGCAATATCAAGCTCTCACTTGATGTTATAGGTCTAGAGGGTAAAGGTATTCGCGTAAGGAAGTGACGAATTTTGAAGATTTTGAAGATAAGATGAAGGTTCACTTGAAGAAGGAAGTAAATTGTGGGAAGCAACCACAACACTCTAAAGGAAGGACTAATCAAAACTCATTTCTATCCTTAATCAAGGAGTACTTCAACATGGAAGTACCATGAAAGTGAGAAAAATAGTGAATATAGAGCAGTAGAAGTAGAGCCGTATTCATTATGGAAGAAGGGAATGCAAGTGAAGTCACTTACAATACTATTTTCATAGTATCCACAAGTGGGTATCTTGCAAAACAAATCCTAGAAGAAGGAAAATAGACAAGTGAAGTCGCAGCTGGCATAATAAGACCGCAACTGATATAGGATAATCATGAAGAGAAAGTATGTGAAGTGAGGTATATCTTAACTAAAACTATGTAAGAAGCCACAGCTGGTAGGTAGATATTGCCTAAAACCATAACATAACCACAGCTGGTATTCAATAAGCCACATCTCGTGTTAGGTAGTCTGCAGCTGGTAACAAATAGTCCATAGATTAATCGTTCTTTCACTCTAAAGGAAAGAGGGATTCCGCAGCTGGTATTCCGTAGCTGGAATTCCATAGCTAGTAACCATTTAGTCGGAGGATTCATATCGGATACCCACAACTGAGTGGATACATCACAAAGAATTTCTCGTAAGACTTTAGAAAGGTACAAAATATAAACCAGACTTAGACCAACTACCTACCCTTGGAGTTTAATGATTAGAAGAAAGGAAGTTGAAGATTATTAGTAAACTCCAAGGGGGAGAGGAAGGCTGAAGGAGAAGTATTAAAATATGATTTGGAGTATGATAGACGAAGAAAGAGGTCTGAAGTGAGAGGAAGTCCAATCTTATTTTTATAAGGTTGTTGGAAAGTATCCATATAATAGTACTCTCAGGAGGTTGTCAGACCAGAAGCCGAGGTTCATATCTCGAGGGAGTAAGGGTTAGACCTTAACTTGAGTGGGTAATTGTAATTACTCAAAACCAAGAGAACTTAAGTAAGTTTTAGATACTTAAGTTGGAGGAAGAAATTATCGGAGGACAATCAAAGTCTAAGAAAACAAAAGACTGGAGGGTTTGACCGTACCAAAACTAATTAGTATTAGAAAGATTCCTTTCATGGAACCTAAAGAAACCAAAAGGAGGATAACTAGTATAAACTAGAAGCCATGATTGGATGGACTAAATGAGTCTAATCCATTCGTAGGACTAAACAACCAGGACCATGCCTATTGTAAATACCTTACGAAGTACCATTACTTTCGTTATGGTAGTAAGGGACAACAATACCTTACTTTAAACAAATCTTTTAGAATTAAGGTTTGGGCACCGCAGCTGGATTATCGCAGCTGGTAGAACCAAGTTTTGAGTACCCAAATAGGAAGATGTCACCACAACCATTAGTAAAGCCCATTAACACAATAAGATGTCCTGAACCAAGGATCTTTGAAGAGTAAGCCTATAAGCTTAGAGTGTTGGAAGAAATCATAGAATTGAAGAAAGTATCAGTGCCAGACATCAAAAGACTCCAGGAAGGATTTGGACAAGGGATATATTCAACTATATCTAGTGTGATCACCATGGAGTTGAAGGATGGTGATCTGTTCAAGAAATTTCAACATTCCGAAACATGAGAGCGTTCGAACTTCGGGACGAAGTTCAGTTTAAGGGGGAGAGGCTGTAATATCCCAGGTTTAGAGGCAATAAAATGAGAGAACACCAAAGTGTGCATTGCATTCATACATAGAAAATCCGGGGAATTTTCGCGCTTTCAAATAAAACTTACCACGATGAATCGAAGTTTCACTTGACTTGCTCGGAACCGAAGTAGATCATCAAGTCAAGCGCTATAAACTTCACTCGTGATCTTTGCTAAAACCTTGTTTTGGGTAGAGATGATTTGATCTATGGATTAGATCAAATGGAATTAGATTTACAACAACACATTCTTTAAGAATCAAACCCTAACTTATTAACACTTAAAAGTTAGCAACTCGCCTTTGTGTGTAATTTAATTCACTTATAAATAAGGTAAACCACAGGGTCTAAAGTGCATAAAAGCCACACATTCTTATTTAAATCATAACTTATTAAATACATGGAATATCATAAAACTAAATCCATTTACATTACAAATTATAGTTCAAACTATTTGAATAAAACTAACTATGAGTATTTTGAAACTCATATGATCATGCCTTGGTGAAATCAAACACAAACTATCCAAAATGGAGAAATAACCCTCAAACTTGACCTTTTGAATAATATTATAACATAAATCCAATCATACATGGTATGATGACTCATCCACAATAATAAAACCATCCACAAGATATTTAGTAGCAAATGCCACTTGGCTATCCAAAAATAAATCATATGAGAGGATAATGATCTTGCCACATAGGATGAAAATATCTACATGACTTGCATCCCAAGCTTTGCCACCTCATGCTCAAAGGATTGCTATGGATGAGGGCATGACAACCAAGCACCTTACTCATCAAACCAACACAAGAGTCACCACCTATGTGTCATGATACTAGAGCTTGCCCAAGCCTATAAATAGAGCCACACCCTTCATCCATTTGGACATCTTGTACCATGCTACAAGGAAACCAAACACTTGAGACTTTCCATGTTAATTAGCTAGGATCAAGATGAAGAAGCTAGGAGGTGGAGGCATACCACAAGATGCAGGTTTATCGAATTCCGGAAGAACAAGCTACATAAGATACCAAGGTAGTATTCCTAGGCAAACCATATATTTAGAGGATCATATCATCATCTCTTGAGTAGGACCTTAGGCTATTCCAAGACATTGAGAAGTGAGAGAAGTTATAATACTAATCATAGCCATGTTCATACAAGAATACTAGAGTAGTACTAATCTTAGTTGTTCAAGTCAATATTTAATCTTGGAGGTGAGAACCCTATTCCAATAACAATACCTTAGAAAACCAATTCCATAATCATCACAACTTAGTATTAATTATAAACCCTAAGAATCTAGGATGAGTGTGATGAGAGGAATAATAAGGAGGGATTAGTGAGGAATGAGTGGATCTTGTCTAATGCATGATCATAACTTGTAGATATAGATGATAAGTTAAATCACATGATCACTAGATCTTATCTATCACATAAAATAATAAGTATATCACTAGTAGTTAACCCCAAACCAATCCTCATGCCTTGTATGGAGGAGTAACCCTAGCTAGCCAATAAAACATAATCAAAGCTTAAGCTTATAACCAATTCTAGCTTCCGTATCACATGGGTAATTCCAACTAAAACCCTAGACCACATTTGAATCCAAGTATCACTTGGGATCATGAAAAGAACCCTGCCATGCCTCATGCCTACTTATATTGCAATTTAATGAAGAGTATGCAAAACCCAAAACCCTTTCACATAGAATCCACTTCACATAAAATGAGATGCCCTACCTTGTGTATCATGGATCACAAGTATAAGCCAAGCCATACATACTTGAGAATTAAAGGTCATTTGGTGAGTAGGATGAAACCAATATCCTATTCTACTTTGTAATTCAAATACTTTGCCTAAGTGAAGCAAATGAATAGTATTTTATAAAATAGTATCACCTCAACAAGAGAGTTAATCATGATGAGTTTAGGATTCATTTTAAATAATTCAAGCAAGAGTTTGCTAAGCAAGATTATTTTACATAGAGTAAATCCAACCATTTTCTTAAACCTTTGAAAACAATTCTTCACATAAAATCATGAAATGATGAATCCATCTCATTCTCATTGCCATCTATTCTAAAATTCTATCAATAATCAAACTATATGTGAACCATAAATAATGCTAAGTACTAGCAAAGCCTAACCATGTGTTCACCCTGCACATGTTAGAAATTTAAAATCATTTAAATAAATTTGGTTCCCAAACTGAAAAGGGAATTAAGATAAATACCTAAAACCATTTCTATTTTATCCAAGCCTCACAAGATATCAATTAAATCATAAAATAACTATTTGTTTAACACAACAAAACTATGTAGTGAGCATCGCTATCAAATTGTTTTGATATTCAAATGTTTGAGGATCTGCAAAGCAACACAGAATTCAAATTTGAATTTAAATAGAAAGTACAAACCAGTAAATAAAAACAGGAATTTGAAAAGAGAAAAAGAGAGGGAAAAAGGGCTTACCTTGCCAGGCCAAGCCGCACCAGAGCAGCCCAGGTTCAGCCCAACAGCCACCACGTCGACCAAGCCCAGCACAACCCAGCCCAAGTTCTCGTACCCCTTCGTTCCAAAAATATCAGCGAGAGGAGGGAGTTCATCCTCATCCTCTTCCTCTCACGCGCTCGACAGCACGACGCCCTCCTCGCCGCCGTCGATCTCTCCTTGAGCGGCCGCGTGACGAGGCGCGTTCTCGCGGTCTATAAATACCCCGAGACGAACCCTAGATCTCAATTTCTTCTTTTCCTCTCCGATTTGCTTCTCAGACCGAAACCCTAGCTCGCCGGCCAACTCGTCTCGCCGTCGATAGGGGCACTCCCGAGCCATGTCGTGGTCACCATCGTCTTCCCCGACCTCGACTTGCTCAGCCTACGCAAGGAATCGAGTCGCAGACCCCTGGAGCATCTTCACCGAGCCATCTTCTCCGACGCTAGCCATTGTCCTCGCCGTCGATTCGGACCACCTTAAGCCTCACCATCAAGCCCTCGGTGCTCCTGGTGAGCTACTCATTCCGCTGGTGCCTTTGGCCCGCTCAATTACGCATCATAGCTCCTCCGCACCGTGAGCCCGTGAGCACCGCCGCAGCATCTCGCCGCCGGCCTAGCTCCGATGACCAATAGCTAGCGGCGCCGTCACTGTCTGCTTTGCCTTCGCATGCTGGTTAGAATGAAACAACTCGCCCATCCTCTCGAGCCCGGGAGCGTCGCCACCGTGGTCGACTGACTCGCCGGAGATGAGCTCCCGCGCCATGTTTCGATTTTGACCTGGTCCACTCCCACGTGGCTGCCACGCTGGACCTGGTCCCACTCGTCAGTGTCTGTGACTAGAGTCCGAACCGGTACCTTTAGCTTTTCTGTTTTAATTTAAAAACCAGTAAAATGTCTGAAACTTTGTAAACTCATACAAAATTCATTTCAACTCAGAAAAAGATAAATAATATATCAAAAGGCTCACAAAAATAAACTCTATTCAAATAAAATATAAAACAAAAATGTGTGACAAAATAAAAATTCACTTATTTTTAACCTTATTAATTATGCCATTTCATTTATTTAAAATACAATTTAAACTCAATAATTAGTGAAGTTTCAAAATTAAATTTTTAACTATTCAGTAACTAAGTAAAATGTTAAGATTAATTTTATTTATCATATTTGCATTAACTTAATTATTAGTGGTAATTCATAAACCCTAATTTGCAATTTACCATTTTCTATTTTCTTTAAATAATAATAACTCAAGAAAATATTAGAAGCCAATATTATTTTGGTAGCCTAACAATTATGTACTTAAGCAATTTTAATTAACAAGTCATTATTTTAAAACCTAACAATAATTAGGAAACCCCGAGTTCTAATAAAACCCTAATTCCGGAAGTTAAACCCTAACTCAAATTTGTCTAAATTCTTAAACCCTTTAAAATAATTAAATGATAAGGCTATTATTAATTTGGTGCAAGGTACTTAATCACAGTAATTCTAGTACCAAGTATTACTTTAAGCATTGGATCATAATTTAGAAACCCTAGTTTTATTATAAGTTAGAATCTGGATCCCATTATTGTATGTGATCATTTGAAATTGCTTTAACCCTAAACCCTAGTTGCTTATCACATGTGATCATGTGAATGTCACTTTACATAGGGAACCATATTATGTGACCAACAAATACAAGACATGATCCACTAGCATAAAACCAAGTCACATGAGATTATCATTTCATGTTCCTATTCTTAATTAAAACCTATATGATTCCCTAGTGTCACCTAGGTATAAACCCTAACTTGTTAATTGAATTAGTACCATTGACCACTATCCTATATACCACACCATTAGGATCAACCTCAACCATCATAATTTAGTAGAACCATAAGGATAAACCCTAATACCAACCTTGTGTAGCAATTCACATCACATGCTCCTATTCAACTAAACCCCACTTAGGAATGATAATCCACTTAATTTAGAGAACTAAATGAATCCAATAGTAAATCCTAGAAAGCCATAGCTCCTATGTATAGTAGTTCATATTCTTATTTAACCTGTTCTTCAAAAGTTATTCTTTTGAAGTACAAATGTCAATCAAACCATAGAAGCCATAGTTCTTATTTGAAATACTTCTTATTTCTTAAACAACATGTTCTTCGAAGTTATTCTTTTGAAATATAAATAAGTAATCATCAACCATGTCCCGTAGAACTTAAAATTGACAACCTGTTCTTCACATATTATTCCACTACTATTCTTTATGTGTATGATTGTTATGATGTCTTATATCACTTGATTATGATGCTAATATAACCAAACCCTAATAAGAACCTTGTTTGAGAACCATTCTAAAAGTGCAATCAACCCTAAAGAAATCTTTACAACACATACATCCTAAATCATCGAGGTTAGGTTACGCTCGGGACGATTGCATCTCATACTATGCATTATAGCATTTTTGCCAGTTCTTTAAACATTGTCCTTACCGGACGATGATGGTATTTCAGCATTTGGAGTTCTCACGTATCGAAGCTTTTGCCTGCATAATCTTGCAGTCAAGAAAGGCAAGTTCATCGCTTGCTCATGTCATTTGATTATTTGTATCAAACTATATGCAAAGTACTATACTTATCACTCATGCATTGAAAAGCAAAGTATTATTTTACAATTATGAATATGATTATGTGGTGGGCAATGGAACCATGGTATGTGTTGATATGGTGGAGGTTCCATTGCATGGGTTATATCACCCTAGGATTAATTACCAATGCCGTCCAGTGATTCTAGCGCCGTACAAACCGCGTTGACCATGAGATCTATAATGGCTCGTGGGAAGCCAGCCGTATCTTTTCCCTTCGCACGCCAACGGATCCGTAGAGCCGGTGGGGTGTTGGAGGCACCGCCGCAATAGGTTGGGATATCCTTTTAAATCCCCATCCATTAGTGATGATAAGCTCTACGATCTATGAAGGATTGTCCGGAGTACACCGTGAGTAAAGCCGTATTATCGGGAGAAGTCTACTGGGGGTGTACGGTTGGACAAAAGGGTGGGTTTGCAGTCGCGGAGAAGGCGGTGTGGGCTTGGATCTTATACCTGACCTCACACCAAAGGAAGTGTGGACAAGCTCATGACTTGGTTGGCAACAAGGTTAAGTTCTCTTATGGGAAAAGTAACGCACCTCTCGCAGAGGATATCGAATTGTGATCGTCACTCCCTCGTTCGGGAAGGGAACCGCGAACGCGGCAGAAAGGAACTCCATGAAGTTCTAGTCAACTCCGTGAAGACCGACGGGCATAGTTTTCAGAATAAAATAAACCTTTTGAAGAAATGTTTATGAAAACTTGCATTGGCCTATGACTTTCCGGTCTATGGCCGTAGCTAGTGCATGATACACCTATTTCCTAATATGAACTTGCTGAGTACGCTCGTACTCATTCCCTCCCATTTGAACCCCCTTCTTAGATGGAAGCACCGAAGGAGAAACTACCGTGGAACTCGAAGACAAAGGAGTCAACTGTAACAAGATGAAGAATCCAATCAAAGAAGTCAATGGAGTCAACTTCTGCATCAGCTATAATGGAAACCTAGACTAGTAATAGAAGGGAACCTTTCCCTAATCCTAGCACCTAAGTAGCTAGAATTCTATAGCAAGCCAAGTAGCTCATAATCTTGAGTTAGCAATAAGATAGACTACGAGTCGTTCTTCTGGAGCTTGATTTGAAGTTTTACCTCACTGTAAAGTAGGAGGTTGTGTTGATCTTATGTAAACAGTTCGTGTGTACTTCTATAGACATACCTTGGACTCGCATATGTTTCGTTGTACCACTCGAGAGATGTAATGTGAGTGGAACGGTGTTTCACTTGTGTTATGTCAACGACTTGTGTACTACATCATGCAGTGGTACGCTGGGTCATCACAGCTGGTATCAGAGTAAATGCTTTGACCCTAGGATTAAAACCCTTTAAAGGAGACCTATAGGTTTGGTAGTGTCTATAGGAAGTGTTCGAGCGGACCCCTGCGGCCGGTGAAAGGGCCGCCGTCCGGACCGGGTCCTGGCTCGCGCTGCTCGTACGCCGGGGAGTAGAGGTTGTTGGGGTTGAAGCCGCCGTGCGGCAGCGCATCCTCGGTAGTGCGGCGACAAGTTAGGCGTCACGCAGCCGGGAGTGCCGGAGGGGCCGTCGTTGTAGAAGGCGGATGACGACGGAGAGAAGACTCCGAACGTACACCGGCACGTTCGTACTATATGGGCTCGCGTTGGTGGCGGCGATACACCCGGCCATTATGTGCCGGTGCCGGCGCGCGCTGCCGCAGCCTTCTTCTCCGGCTCCGCCGCCCTCCGTCCTTTCCGCTCCGCCGTCGATAGCTTCCGGCGCAGTGCAATCTTGCCGCCATTGATCGTTGGTCCATCCTTAAGGCTTCTTCTTCAAAGCCGCCGCCTTCCGCGGCCTCGCGAACGGCGCCGTCGCCCTTTCGTCCCATTGCCCGGCGGCTTCTTGGCCGCTTTCTTCGCCATCTTTTTGGGGGCCGCTCGGCGGCGCCATGTGGAGAGGGTAGCGCCGGCGGGTGGACGGCGGGAGGGAGAAACAAATCGGCGGGATAGGAGAAATGAATCGGCGACGGGATATGTTTTGGGAGGCCTGAAATGCGCGGCGGTATAGGCGCGATTTGGCGGGAGCGGCGAGATTTGGCGGGAGTGTGAGACGACTTTTCGCTGTGCCGCTGACGGGTCGGGCCCGCGTCGGTTCGCCTCGCTTTTCGGTGTGTCCGGCGTCCCCGCTGCGTCCCCTGTGGGACGGGGACGGGCTCGGGGCGCCGAACACCGTATCGGGACGCGCCGGACAAAAATGGCTTTAGGGGACGCGGCTGGAACGCATTTTCTGTCCGATGCGCCCCAAATCCCTTTGGAGGACGGTTTGGGGGACGCGACTGGAGATGCTCTTAATTGGGGTTCTTCCGTAACCCTATCAGCTTGCTTGATGACATGGCCCAAACACAAACTAATGGATACAGATGGAAAAGCGTGGGGTCCTCTTTTGCGTCTGCTTGCTGTTTTGGAGTATCAATCATAAATGTTTCGGAGTTTCGCGATATTCAAAATCGTGATGTTCCGTAACCAGAAACTCGCGATTGAGTGCGAGGCAACCGAGAGCACAGGGAGCTGTCGTTTGGCACCGCGCATTCGCCGTGTCGCGACCATATGTAATATGTTCAATGCACGCGAAAATCATATACCAGCGGTTAAGCAAGGTGATAAGTTTGGGTTTAAGCTATAGTGACCTACCTTCACTAGTTTCTACTCCACTCCATACCGACGAAACACGTATATGCCCAACTTAATGAGGCAAGTGCTGGCCAACGAAGCATAACCAGTTAACCACACATGTCGTAATAAACACACATGTGACGTGTTGGGATACCGTAGAGAAAAGAGTCGGTGAATATGTCTGCTGTCATAGCGGCGGACCCAGAAAAAAAAAATCTTGACTCAGTCCTCTTCTGTGAATTCAAAATGTCTGAACATTCTTTGTCAGAGGCCAAAAGGTTTAATTCTTTTGATTTGGTTTTGAAAGTTTCACTAAATTAAAGGTACGTGCATATATCGTAAAATCGACTCGGACTTGAGAAAATCCCCGTCAAACGAGAAATTAGCAAACTCTTATTTCTTTATTGATCTAATGTACCATATGTTATTGCATGCACACGGAAGTTTACCCCCAAACCCGAGTTGTTAGGAAGCGTGAGCAACATATCTCAGCAATAAAGAAGTCTCATCCTTCCTTTTGTTGTGTTTGGTCAAATGCTTGAGGCTGTATTTTTAGATTATGATAATTTGTGTGATAAAATTTTGTATCTATAATTGGCTATCATTGTTCTTTTCTTTGTTTTGTTTTGTTTTGGAAATGAGACATATCTCCCTACCGATCCATCTTTTGGGTCTTCTTTTTTCGAGCCAAGTGTCCTCTTGGACACCCTCTCCTCACCAATAGCGTCTCCCTTATTCTCGTATTTACTCCTTATTTCCCTTATTTGCTACTTCTCTTCAACCCCGGATGGATTGAGATATTGGAGCTTGCTATAGTCGTGGACTTATGGTGAATTTTTTTTCTCCTCCTCTGTCGTCCCTCCACATTTTCTCATCTAATGTTCCTCTTATTATGTTGCACCCCATCGTTGGCACTAGATGGAGCCTAGAAGCTCGTTGGTATGGTCTGATGGTGGAGTTCACCATGGCATCAAGCTCGGTAACATGGTGGGCCGAGGGGGGATGGGTTGGAAAATCATAATTGATGGGGCTCACATGAAACGGTCCATCACCAATGAGCGTGATTCATCCATGTTGGTGCCTCCACTTTTTTCTCCAAAAAGTAACCGATCTATTCATAGCCCTTAGCCATATTACAAGGAAACCATAAAGTAATAAAAAAATCACAAAAATGTCTTTGGACTACCTAGTGACGACTACAGGCACTCGAACAAGCCGAAGACGTGGAGCCGTCCTCGCCCTCCCTCACTAGAGCCAAGTAAAGTTTATCGTAGTAGAGTTTCTTATGGTAGATAGACGGAAAGTCGTCATGCTAAGACCCCAAAGGACCAATGCACGAGAGAATCAGTCATCGCCGATGAAGAGAAGCATAGATCGGAAGGAACACATACCAAATCCAGTGGGATTTGTAGGACGTGAATCTCCACATGTCTTCCGACGACCCTAGGGGAATCTGACGAGGGAGCTCCTCGGCAATGCCCACCATGAGGGGCTTAGGGTTGACGGAATCCTGCAGGCTAACACGAGACATCGGATACCAAACAAACGGGGAGAGAGATTTACCCAGATTCGGGGCCCTCGATGAGGTAAAACCCTTACTTCATGCTTGTCTGATCTTGATTTATCGAATATATCATGTTACAATCGGGTAGCCGATAGGCTGCTATGGTCGACTCGCCGAGAGGCAAGGATTTCTAGGGTTTGTGCTCTAAGTTGCGGTGTTTCTGCGTATTAGTATGCCCTCTCCTGGCCTTTATATAGCAGGCCAGGTCCCGAGAGTCCTGTCCGAACTCGACTAGGTTACACTGAGACCTAATCTAATCTTTCCTTTATCGACGCTTTCTTGTCTTGTCCATCAAGAATCTGTCTCATGGTAGATCTCCTTCCTTGTATCAGACGTACGGGCCCACCTTCGTCTTGGACAATCTTCGTGGGCCCCTAGTTGGGCCAAGGGAGTTAGACTAATGTCGGGTACCCGAAGGGTAATGCCCACATCAGAATCACCAGAATGGAGGCTGGACTGAATTTTTTTATTCCATCTTCATGGTGTCACCACCGCCACACCTTCTAGAGTAGGACACAAACCCAAAACATACTAACAAAAGAACAAAAACAGATCCCTCCCACCGACATGGACAGGGATCCACTACGCCTCCATGGCCCTAAGGCCATCGGAGATGGTAGATCGGCGGTGGCGCCCGGAAGGTAGGGAAACCCTAATCTCCTATCTCTTTCTCACAGAAATGAAGTGGTTCGTTACACTATGATGATTTTTTGTGATGTTGAGTAAGCCGTTGTGGAATAACGCAGACTTTTTGGCTCTCGGGTGCTACACACCCCCCATACACTCCAAAAATTATATTAATTTTTAAAAGCCAAAAAATAGAATCTTCCTGAAAACCAAGGATGATCAAGTTTGTACTCGTAAAAAATATTTGGAAAAGAAATGATACCCATGGTCTTCAGGAAAAAAATAAAATTATGATGAATATAAAGTGAATAGTACCTGGTCATGGGTTTTTCGAGTTTTTTTGTACACGGGATACAATGAAAGTAATTCCCTAGGGAAATATTTTTGCACAAGCAGTGCAATACCTGATCATCTTTGATTTCAAAAAAAAAATCAAATTTTTTAAACATTTTTTATTTGAAAAATTGTAATAATTTAAAAAGGCAAAAAAATGAACCTTCCTGGAGACCAAGGATAATCAAGTTTGTACTCATAAAAAAATGTTTGGAAAAGAAATGATTCCCATGATCTTCAGGGGAAAGAAAAACAAATTATGACGAATATAAAATGATAGTACCAGGTCATGGGGCGTTTCGAGTTTGTTTTTTTACCCTGGAAATAATGAAAGTAATTTCTTTGGGAAATATTTTTATACAAGTCCAATACCTGATCATCTTTGATTTCAGAAAAAAGTCCGAAATTTCTTAAACTTTTTCTGATTTTTTTTTTTTCTAAGTATGGGGGTATGTATCACCTGAGAGGGCTCCTATACATTTCTCGTTGTGGATGTAGAAATGTGTTTACATAAGTCAACGATTGCATATTTTTTGTTTGCCATTTTGTAAGTTTTTATATTGATCGCGAAAAATACACTCTTCAAATATTATACTACCTCTGTTCCATAAATAGACGTTTGAGATTTGTCTAAAATTAGATGTATCTAGACACTATGTAGTGTTCAAATACATTATAAATTTAGACAAATCTTATACATCTATTTATAGTTGGAGAGAGTAGGCACAATTTCATGCCGTAACAATCTAACGGTCCAGAACTTGTACTCGGATGAAATCAGACGGTTTGGGTAGTCGGCCAGTAAAACTGAAGAGCACAGCCCTTGTGTCGACCTTGTTCCGGTCTGCCGGTGGTTGCGCTTCCAATCCTTCTATCGACCTTGTACCTCGGATCTTCGCCGGTGTGTTCTCTTCTTCTTCGGATTACGCCGCCACGCGTCCGACCCCACCGGTCACCCTCCGAAGACGGCCAATATCAATCCATTTTCCTCCCTGGCAGCCGTTCCCATTCGTTCGTTCGTTTCCTTCGCCTTCGCGGAGCCGCAGCCGCGACTCGCCCAACCCGCCCTTTCCCCGAGCAGTGCCTCCACCCGTTCCCACCTTCCGCCCGCCTTCGCGCTCTCACGGCGTGCGTGCGTGCCTGTCTGCCGGCTGCGCAACTAAATGGGCGACCTTGGAGGCGGAGACGGCCGGGAGGCCGCCGGGGAGACGGCGCCGGCGCCGGCGCAGGCCGACCACCTGGTGGTCATGGTCCACGGGATCGTCGGGAGGTACGGCTACTAAAGCTCGCGGGCTTCCTGGGCGATCTTGGTATCGATTTGGCATTCAGTTTGGTGCCGTTTTTTGGGTTCCTAAAATTGCCCGGTCCTCGTAGTAACACGTACAGTTATCTCGTGTAGAGGGGCGACGGTTGTTTTTACAACTCTGAAGATTCGCGATTGGCGCGGCAGTTATCTTGATTTCATACTTCTGTTTTTCAGTTCTACTAGTAATTGGGGAGGATGGGGGAACGGTAGTAGCTTAGACCACCGGAGATACACGCACACGCGAGATGAGAGTTCAGTATGTTTTGACAATGAAATGGGATGCTACTTTGCTGACTAAAATGCTCGTATTGAATTGAGATGGAGTATCTCTTGAAGCTATGCGGTTCTCGCGGACTCGGCAGGTTTGGCAGTTCAAGCTAACTAGGAAAAACTAGGTTCCAATCCAATGTATTCACAGTGCCTAACTAGCCGAGCTTAACACGTTTTTCCCCAAATGCGTCCACCCTTTTTTTTTGCATCCATGAATAAGCGAGCTGTTGATACTACTTTAGCATTGTGCTGATCTTTCTCTTGCCATTTGTACAGCACGGCTGACTGGAAGTTTGGAGCTGAGCAGTTCGATACGTTGCTACAGGACAAAGTCGTAGTTCATTGTAAGCTCGATCTACTCATTGGCGTGCCTTCCTTGCCTAGCTTATTGAGTTGCTGGTGTGTGTTCTAGTGAGCCATTGCATTAGGACACCTCCAGTGCAGTGTACATTCACCAGGACTAATATAACATTACCATCTTAGCATATCACAAATTCACAAGTACTGCGGATGGCTTTGGGTGTTCCAACCTTTATCATTCAAGTGCTGGTTTCAAGCTGCGCCACTGTTTTGAAAAACTGCTCTTTATTGCTGCCATCACCTTTTCTTTTGCATTTTCCGTGTCTCCGTGCTGTTGGTACAGTTATTAGAAAAACAAGAAAGAAAATAATCTTATTCATTGTCATGTTTTGTTGGCAAGTTACAGTAATGTCTCCTTGGTAGAAATTGGTATGATAGAAAAATGGAGCATCATTGCAGATTTGCAGGCTATGTGCAGAACCAATTAATTGTCACAGTGAAATTAGAAACCTACTCTGGCAGATAACATAAGATTTTCTCTGTCCGTGTACTTGCAGCATCTCATGGGAGTCATGCAGAGTTGCAGACCCTTTCATTTGTTTTATAGTATAGAAGTAATTCTTTCTAGGTTATGAACATTTGCTTGTCGTCAGCTCAATGATATTTTGATTATGTAGGTAGTAACCGCAACATGCGCAAACTAACTTTAGATGGCATTGATGTGATGGGAGAACGGTTGGCACAAGAGGTTAGTTTTTCATTGTGCATTTACCTATCTGGCTGAGTATGTATGTCCTTTCGGTTGCTTTAGGTCTTCATTCTCCCAATTTAATGGCAAAAGTCTGGCAAGTCAGGTTATTGAAGAAATTAACAAAAGACCAGAGATAAAAAAGATATCTTTTGTTGCGCATTCTGTTGGGGGATTGGTCGCAAGATATGCTATCGGGAGACTTTATAGACTACCTAGACAAGCACTGGAAAATGCTCCTCAAACTTTGAGTGATAACAACAGAGGTGATATATATGGGCTTGAGGCGGTCAACTTCATAACTGTTGCATCACCACATCTTGGTTCTAGAGGAAACAAGCAGGTAGTAGTTACTTCAGTTTTATCTTACATTATTGTACTCAGGACTGGATAAATCATACGATGGTACAATATGTTCATCCTATATCATTGATCTTGTAACAAATATGCAGGTTCCTTTCCTTTTTGGAGTTACCGCTATAGAAAAAATTGCTTGCTGCGTCATTCACTTCATATTCAGAAGGACTGGCAAGCACCTATTTTTGACTGATAATGATGATGGAAAGCCTCCGTTGTTGCAACGTATGGTGGATGATTGTGGGGACCTACAGTTCATGTATGCTTGTCTTTGCCAACTGCCTCTATATGCTTGGATTGTGAATATTCCTGTACTTTTCATGCTTGCTCATTTTTTATTGTAGATCTGCTTTGCAAACATTCAAGCGAAGAGTTGCATACTCCAATGTTGGCTATGATCGTATCCTTACTTTACTCCTTAAATAGGCATGTAGACATAAGCACTTCTTTTGAGGTTTTTCCGTAACTATTGTTAATTAAGATATTGTTGGCTGGAGGACCTCATCAATCAGGGGGTGCTCCGAACTACCCAAGGTACTGCTAATGAACTTCTGTGTGTTACAATTTTCTTTTGGTCTGTAATTGTGAACCTATATATAATCCTTTGATATAGTTTGCCAATTGTAAAATGATGTAATTCTGTTCTGCAGTGGGTTGATTCAACAAGCAAAATCTACCCACATATTGTATATGAGGAACTATCAAAAGCAGAAATTATTGGTCAATGTGCTGATATTGCTGTTGTGGGTAAGGACAACTGCACTCTAGAAGGTTTGTATTACAATCTTGACCAAACTAGCATTCTATTATATCTCACTCTGTTGTGACTAGTTTTTCTAGAGACAACACTATTCTTAGAGGAAAATACTAGTATTAAATACCATTATATCATGCAAACCATAGTTGTGGTTTAAAATTTCATAGCTGTGTTATTGGAACTATCATTTTGTTAATGTATTACTAGATGGTAGTTTGTGATGATGCTAAATCTTATGCATGTTTATATCATTATATACCATCTTCTGAATGAGATCTGTGGTTCCTGTTTGTTTGGAGACAACAAACGCTTACATTTATCTCCAGAATAGAGTTTAGATGACCCATAGGGGTATTCGTCTAGTCCTGTCTGTTGAGGTATCAAATCAACATGAAGATTGATGAAAACATTCAACATTCTTAACCAACTTTTCAAGTTCAAATTCGTTCTTGTAAAGAAAAAGAAATGAAATCTGGCAAATGATAGATCACGACTAAGGAGGAGAATATAAGGACAAGATTGTGATTGACAGCTCACTTATCAGTACTGTTTCGTCTGGCATAATTTGAGCGTTAAGTGAATTTAAAGGGTGTGACAATATTGCATACTGGTGCCCCAATTGAAAACAGAATTTTGTATGTTGATCTGGTGCCCCAACTGAAGCCGGGTTGTATTGTTATGCCTAATAGAGGGATGATCCTGGTGTGTTCAATTAAGTTCTATACTTTTTTTTTCTATCAAGAAAATTAAAACAAACTATTGCTTCTCAGTTTAGCCAAACTCACTGCAATAGTCAGGGCATGAGGAACATCTGAGGATGGTGTCAAATGTCATGTTGTGGTTGTTTAACGTGATGTGCCATGTTGGATGGGGTCACTGACTATACATCATGTTTCCTTGGATGCTTATGTCTCTACAATGTTTTGGTGTAACATGAAGTCGGCAGATATGGTTAAAAATGAAACCACATCAAGGACAGTTTCCTGAATAATTCAGATAAATCATTACTCCTACTTTTCTGCTCACTGACATAGGTTCTGGTGTTCTGTGTTGAACTTGTGGTTGGACTGTCATCTTTTTCTACGATTCTTTCATCATGAGTTTCCCCAACTTGTCTGAGAGGAATGGAAGATGGGCTTTGTAATCTCGAATTCTGAGATTTGGAAAGGACCCTAGTAAACCCGAATGGCCGTAGTACTATCCAAGAGATCAGAAAATGCAAAGTCGTATTATAATTTGGCATGTAGTACGTTATATCAGTAAAGCATAAGTCAACGTGGGCTCACTTATCCTTAAATTTGTAGAACTGCTTCTGAGAGGACTTAAGCGTGTGTCATGGGAAAAGGTGGATGTCAGCTTCCACAATAGCAAAGTAAGATCTGCGGCACACAGTGTAATTCAGGTACATCTTCGGCTCGCAAATCCCATGCTCTGATATCCATATTGCTAATGTTTGAGAACATAATGCTGAGGTTGAAATGTTGTGCTCCTACAAATGGAATTGGAACAGGTAAAAGATCCTGTCATGCATAGTGAAGGAGCCGACGTCATAAAGCATATTATCGACCATTTCATTGTCTAGTGAACAGCCCTGATCTCTGGAAACAAAGCTTGTGCCAACACACGCAAGTTGCTAACTGAAACTGATGAGTCGCCAAGCCTGGTGAGCACGTTTATGGCAATCCCAGGAATCAAGTATGTGATAGATCACATTCAAACAGGCGAAAGTGTTTTATAGATCAAGTAAATATATATAGAGGCCGTTCCCTGTTGTTCACTAATCATATGTGGTGTAACCGTGATAACAGCCTTGTCCATGTAAATGTTCACCATTGTTTTATCAATGCCAATTTGTTGGTTCACGCTTTAAGGTAAAAACATCGATATGTATATATGTAAGAATTGTTTACAGGGAACGTATTGGTAACAGGATAATTCGGTCCCCCTTGGAGGACATCGCCACATCAGTGATGTTCTGCAGGTTACCTGTTCCTGACCCCCCCTCACTGCACTTCCACTTGACACCTATTTAAACGGCTCGTCTCGCCGCTACCTTATCCTATTTCCATACTTCTGTCGCTCCATCCCCATATGGGTGGAGAACCCGTCGCTGTCTCGGTTGTGATACCGGAGGCTCTAGGGAAGTCGGAGGAGAGAGCACTCCCCAAATAGACCTTCAGAATCTTGAAAAGCAAACAAATGCGATCTCTTTTAGTTTCAGAATTCAAGTATGCTTCTAGCAGCAACTCCGTTTTAGAATATGATTTGGTCGTGCCAAGCCTCTACAGCAGGAACTAGGATTGGATTGGAAAACAAACTAGGGATGAGTTCAACACTTGTAGCCTGCTTTAAAAAAACATGTCATCACCTGCGCTGGTAGCTTGACAAAATTAATCACAAGAAGCCCACGCTCCCAAAATGTCAAAATATTCTGAAAGACCTAGAGGTGTAAATGTTTGTCATTTCTATGCTTGCCCACTTTCATAGAAAAATACCCTAAGAGCAACTTCAGTGCTCCCCAATAGAAATTTTTGAATCACTAAACATTTAGTCTTTACACAAGTCACAAAAATGATGCCTTATTTCCATAAAAAAACTGCACATTTGAAAAACATGTCCGCCCGGATGCACCTTTGAACTGCCCAATTGATAACCAATAATATGAATAGGTTGCCATGTACATGGATACGGATGTATGGTAGCAGGATACAACATGGATTTTCATTACCGGACTGAGGCAAGCATTGCCAAGGCAATCATGTTTGAGATGCCTATTCCATCTAGCTTAACGAAATACAAACTAACAGCATGCACCTCTACCAGGGATGTCAACATCGTGTGAGGACAATACAGAAGAGTCACTGCACGAACCGGTTAACAGCAAGTAACTAGACTTGTCTTTTGGAGAAGATGGCCAATTCCTATCTGTACACCTGCTAGAAGAGCGAAACTCTGAACAGGAATTAGCTGTACCAGTGGCAAGCTCCCCGGTTCTGTCCTGTCAAACCACCTAGAAATATCGCTTCATGGCCCTTAACTCCAGAAGTTGCCATTATGATACGTCAATTTTGCCAAAAAAAACATGGAACGTGTCAAAGAAGATCTTTCGCTAGCTTTAATGGCACATCTACAGGATTCAAGTCAGTGGATGGTGCCGGCAACAGGTGCTTGTCCTCATCACCCTCATCGCTGTCCGAAGAAGATACTGAACCCGAATCATCATCTGGATGATATTTAAGAGGAAACAATCAACATGGGCAATAAAATCGCACAAAATTATCATACAGTAAAAGAAGACATAGAATTTACAAAATCCTTGTGTCTTAAAAAAATTGCGGTTGTTCTTTTTAGGGGGTTTACAAGGGTAACTTAAATGAGAAAGTGGTTCCAAAAAGAACTTAAATAGCTCGTAGTTCATGGAATATTATAGTTTTGAACTAACCATTTTGTGTCGATAATGTTATACAAGTGACAATAATAGATTTGCACGCTTCCTCCACCACTAGTTTTTTCGATCCAGACGTACAGGCACCATTCTGGGCATCCCCATGCAGACTATTGCGTGTCAGGAATAGATGATTGGTATGAAGAGAAGTACTATGATATCTTGCTTTGCTCATTCAGCATGAAACTAAGGAAACTTTTATCATTTCAAGGGAACTTCATCGATTCACCTATAGTTACACAAAACTTGGAAGATTTTAAATGCTGCATGATTATATGAAATGCAAAACGCCATATATGTTTCCATGTGTTGTAAAGCCTTCTCATAAGATAATTCAGTTAAGATATAATAATGAATTTGTTATGAGCGTTATTCAAGATGATGTTTTGAATGATAGCACGATCTGATTCTTATGTAACACTATTAATTACTCTACTACAAATAGTTTTATGTGCAAGTTACCAGTGCTTACAAGTTACAACACTCTAAGATTAACGGCAATAATTGTTCAGACTGAAAGAAGGATAAAAGAATAATGTGACGTCGAATTTTAACTACCATGTATATTAAAATTACTAACCTCAGGAACGATAAGGAAAAGGACCACATCAGAATGAACTAAAATGGTGGCGCCTATTTTTTAAAAGGGAACACAAACCATACAACAACATTCCATTCGTAGCCTCATGATATTTCACAATAAAAAGACACAAACAGAAAGAAACTATATATGTGTCATTTGAAAGGAAACGGAAGATTAAAATTAAGGAGATACGGACCAATAATTGGACGAAGGGTTGGGACACGTCCAACAGGAGAAACCTGGACACTTTCTGGCAGCAGACAGTCAAAAACCGAACCTAGAGTTTTGAGAGAGAAAATGCAACCAGTTAGCCACTTAGCTATGATTTTCACCAATCCAGGATGTAAAAGTAATAACGATAGTGATACCAACCTACTCTGGCCAGCCGATTCACCCAGCCAGGGATGGGTTTTCCAGTCAAGTTCTTACAGACATCATCTGTGAAATGATTGCAGTTCTTTGAAATCAAATGGTATGTGTTTCCATGATACTTCCCTGCTAGTTTTTCAATGAACGAGCGGAACTCTTCCCGAGACATGTCAGTTGTGCCTAGCCACACCGTCTTTCTATAGACAAAGCCAGGGCAACATTTTGATTCCACCTCAAATACACCACTGGAAGAGAAATCATGGGCCCCAAATCCATATTCCATGCCATGAACTGCTCATTAGGGTGGGAAATGGGTAAAAAACATGAGTTCAAGCTTTTGAAATGTACATTAGAAAAGGAAAAAAATATATGTATAAAGTAGTTAAAGGGGGGATGTTCCCTCCCTTAACTATACGTTGTTAGAAAGAGATGAGGCACCATGCGGAGGCTGCGAACGCGGGTGGGTGAGCTCACAGGTGTGTGCTCTAACCAACCGGTCACAGCTCGGTTCTCAAAAAAGGAAAAATATAACCATAGCAAACAAAAGTGAAATGTCCCACGCAGCCGTGCTTGATTCGGCATGATTTCACCAATGCACACAGTGAAATAAACCTACAGTCAGTCTCAGCTCTCAGTTCTTGAATTTTAGTGAATGGCAAACTGGACTATGGAAGTTTTTTGCCCTGGATGTCCAAAGAACCTAACCTTAACAATAAGAAGTTATCAATTTTGTTCCTGCAAAACAGAATGTACCAACACGGATATCATGCACAATTCGTCCCCTTCCCCCATTATTTTCTCTAGCATTGATCAGACATGGCAAAATATTTTTGGAAATCTTCCAACAAAATTCATTACTCTACGTTTGAGGTATGCAAAATTTGATCCTAAAACAGCAACGGTAATAGCAAAACTGTTCAAAATCGCACCATACCCAATTGTTTGTCGGGAAGATGAAATAGCTGTCATCTCTATTAAATCCGCCGTCGTGCCCATACTAACAGGGGGGCAGAATCACGGGCATGGAAGAATCCGCTGGAAAAACAGAGGGAAGTGGCAAATAAGGAACCGATACCTTCGATTCCGGAGTGGAAGACCCCGAAGCCAAGCCAGTAGAGGTAATCGTTGACGGGCGTGAGATCGTACACGTTGAGCAGCACCGGCGTCCCCGTGCCGTCGTTCTGGGCGTCCATCTCGTCCCGCCGGCGAGCCCTACAGATCTCGCAGCCCGCCCACCATGAACTGGCGGGGCTAGGGCTTGGTCGGAGCGCGTGGGCCGGACGACGACGACGCCGAGACGGTGGTAATTGAGTTTCTTTTTCGTCGATTTGATTTTGTTTTTTCTGATTGATTAATTAAGGGATAATGAATGGCCGTTTCGTTTGACCATGTGACGCTATTTTAAGGCGCAGCTGTTTGGTGACTCCTAGCAGGAAACTCAGCTTAGACCGTGTTCAAAGTTTTACAGTACTAAATCCAGATTTACCCCGTATCTGAAAACATTCAGACACTGTAGATATTAAATACTGCTGGCTTTTTTTCAAATTTTATTTGAACCTTGGTTTTGTTTTTGTTCCGTTATCTTCTCCCCGTGGAATAACTAGTGGTGCCCTATCTCTCGAACTCCCCCACCCCCCCAACTCCCAAAGGCGATCTAGGGTTGGCCGTCGCCTTCCCTCCGCCGTGGCTTGGATGCGCGACTACGGCGGTAGATCTTCAACGGGCGTCTCGGTATGGTGTGCGTGTGACCATCGCCGGTCACAGAATGAGGTGACCTCCCTCGTTGTTGGCTTCCCTCCTTGTTGGTACAATAGATCTGGTCGGTGGTTGTGCTGCCTCGCGGTGGCTTCCCTGTGGCAGATTGATTGGTCATGGGGTCTGGCGGTCCATGGTGGGGAGGAGACAGTGAGTGTCGTGCTCCTTGTTGGAGGCGTTGGTGGGGGCGTCTTTCGCTCCGCTATTTTTGGGGAAAACCTCATATCCGAGGAAGATCACCATTGACAGTAGCACCCGTGGGTGTCGTAGTCCTCGTTGGAGGCGTTGTGGGGGCTTCCAGGTTCAGATGATGGTGATGTATGCATCGTCACCCCCGTGGGGCATTATCTTTGGAGACATACCTTAGCTGTACGGACGTGTGAACGTCTTTGTTGGTGGCCGGGCGGCGGTCTCCGCGTTCTTCTCGTGTGGGGACCAAGGTAGAGTGGCGTGGCATCTACCATCTACGACAATGAGTCTCGGTGGCAGCCATGTGACGATTGACACGCACAAGGAAGAGGCGTTGTCTATCATCATGGCGGCGTCGACGGCGGGAAAATGAAGTTTATGCGAATATTTACCAAATCGATGATTAAACGAGAGAAAATCGGAACCAAAGGCCTCAATGGTGTGTTAAATGGTGTTTCAAACGTTCCAAGTGCCTTTTGCTAAGAGGTGTACATATTTACGCCTTCTTTTTTCTGCCAAAGTCTCGTTGGGCCGTACGCGAATAACTGAACACCCGATGGCAAGATCTGACGGCCAAAACACCGTCTGCTATCCAAGACCCTGGCCACGCCGGTCGGCCACGCGTTAGGAATATAGTTGTTCGTAAATTTGCTACCAGCGGTGTATGATTGCTATATACAAGTGGCGCGCCATAAATCCGTGTCACCGGTAGCATTTTATTGGAGGCGTGTTACAGGTTAGCAACTTACCAGCGGCACACTACTTGAAATAGTGCGTCACTAGTATGTCAGGATTATGTTGGCTGGGTGTGCCACACTTACGTACCAGTGGCGTGCCACATCCTCACCCCTCCCTTCGTGGATCATCTTTTCAGTTTTAAAAATTATAAAGGAAAAGTAATGGAAATTTAAAATTTAAGAATCTTTTGAGATGTAGTTATGTTACATAATCTAGTTGTTAGAAAGAAATAACAAACATGAGTTTCAACATATTTTTGCAGAAACGACGTAATCTTTCGGCAAAACGGCTGCAGATTTTGCATACAACCTCGGATGAAAAAAAAATATGAAAAAGCATCTACAAAAATGTTACATTCCATTTTAGTGGCCTAAGAAACAAATGATTTTTTTTTATTTCTCAAAACCAAAAAGGAAAATAGAGTTTTAGAGGTTTTAGATTTCATGAAAAAAAATATCAAAAGAGGCAAAACTTACCGGTGGCGCACCGAGAGTAGTGGTGTGCTACCGGTCGTTTCCAAATTTTGAAACGGCCACATGCCCCACTAACTCCACCATATCTCTATCCACACATCCTCCTCTTCTCAATTGTCTCCTCTACTTCCTCCATGCCTCCTCCCACTCTTCCTTTCCTTCCTTCCTGCCTTTTTCTTTCTCTTCCTCCATGCCTGCTCCCATTCCTCCATGCCTTGACCCAACGACCTTCCCCTCGCCGTCCTGAGCGCCCACCTCCGCACCACCTCACCATCGCCTTCGCGCCCTCACCTGCAACCTCGCCTCTGTGCCATTGATGTCTACGCACGCTTCTATTCCTGTAGACAGTGTTGGGCCTCCAAGAGCAGAGGTTTGTAGAACAGCAGCAAGTTTCCCTTAAGTGAATCACCCAAAGTTTATCGAACTCAGGGAGGTAGAGGTCAAAGTTATCCCTCTCAAGCAACCCTACAATTAAGATACAAGAAGTCTCTTGTGTCCCCAACACACCTAATACACTTGTCAGATGTATATGTGCACTAGTTCGGCGAAGAGATAGTGAAATACAAGTAATATGGATGATTGTAAGTAGTAATTGCAATCTGAAATAAAAATGGCAGCAAGCAAACATGTAGCAGAACTTGTTGGAAACGGTGTTTCAATGCTTGGAAACAAGGCCTATGGATCATACTTTCACTAGTGGACACTCTCAACAATGATCACATAACTGAACAAATAAATGCTAATCTCAAACACTCTCTTGTTGGATAACAAACACCATTCATTGTGTAGGGCTACAAGAGCACCCTCAAGCCGGAGTAAACAAGCTCCACAACGTCCGGAGTTCATATTAAAGTAACCTCTAGAGTGCATAATAGACCGTTGCAATTTAGATCGAGTACTAACATAGCATACACACTGTCAACAAATAGCTATGAAAGGGGGAATAGATCGCATCAATACTATCATAGTAATAGTTAACTTCATAATCTATAAGAGATTACAATCATAACCTACGCCAAGTACTACATGATGCACACACTGTCAACTTTACATCATGGAGGAGGAATAGACTACTTTAATAACATCACTAGAGTAGCACATAGATTAATAGTGATACAAAGCTCATGATCACATAAAGATCACATGGGAGAGAGAGATGAACCACATAGCTACCGGTAGAGCCCTTAGCATCGGGGGAGAACTACTCCCTCCTCATCATGGGATACAGCAACGGCGATGAAGATGGCGGTGGTGTCGAGGGAGATGACTCTGAGGGCAATTCCCCGTCCCGGCGGCGTGCCGGAACAGAGACTTCTGTCC
The DNA here is from genome assembly GCF_022539505.1 of Lolium rigidum. Classification (NCBI taxonomy): domain Eukaryota; kingdom Viridiplantae; phylum Streptophyta; class Magnoliopsida; order Poales; family Poaceae; genus Lolium; species Lolium rigidum. The sequence goes on from NC_061509.1 coordinate 151,328,310, forward strand.
CCCGAAACGGAGTTTCGCGATGGCGGCGGCGCCCCTGGAGTCTTTCTGGAGTATGATTGATTGATTCAGGGCTTTCGCGTCGCGAGGGATTATATAGGCGAAAGGGCAGCGTCGGTGGAGCCCCGAGGGGCCCACACCATAGGGTGGGGCGGCCCCCCTCCTGGCCGCGCCGGCTGATGCGGAGGAGGCCCTGGGCCTCCTCTGGCCTAGCCCTTCTGGCTCCGTGAGTATTCTGGCGGAATAGAATTTCTGTGATTTTTCTGGATTTTTCCGAGCACTTTGGTTTTTGGGCCTTTTCTGCAATAAACAGACATAATAAACAGAAAATGACACTGTGACATCTTGTTAATAGGTTAGTCCAATAAATGTCATAATATGATATAAAGTGCATATAAAACATGTAGATATTGTCATAAAACTAGCATGGAACATAAGAAATTATAGATACGTTTGAGACGTATCAAGCATCCCCAAGCTTAGTTCCTACTCGCCCTCGAGTAGGTAAACGATAACAAGGATAATTTCTGAAGTGACATGCTATTATCATAATCTTGATCAATACTATTGTAAAGCATATGAGATGAATGAAGTGATTCTAAATATAATGACTAAACAACTGATCATATAGCAAAGACTTTTCATGAATAGTACTTTCAAGACAAGCATCAATAAATCTTGCATAGGAGTTAACTCATAAAGCAATAGATTCTTAGTAGAAGGTTTTGAAGCAACACAAAGGAAGATATAAGTTTCAGCGGTTGCTTTCAACTTCAACATGTATATCTCATGGATAATTGTCAATAGAAAGTAATATGATGAATGCAAATAAGCAAGTATGTAAGAATCAATGCACGCAGTTGACACAAGTGTTTGCTTCTAAGATAGAAAGAAGTAGGTAAACTGACTCAACATAAAGTAAAAGAAAGGGCCCTTCGCAGAGGGAAGCATGGATTACTCTTGTGCTAGAGCTTTTTATTTTGAAGACATAGAAACAATTTTGTCAACGGTAGTAATAATTCATATGTGTTATGCATAAAACATCCTATAAGTTGCAAGCCTCATGCATAGAATACCAATAGTGCTCGCACCTTGTCCTAATTAGCTCGGATTTCCATGGATTATCATTGCATTACATATGTTTCAACCAAGTGTCACAAAGGGGTACCTCTATGTCACCTGTACAGAGGTCCAAGGAGATAGATCGCATTTGATTTCTCGTTTTTGATAGATCTCACTTGAGGACATCCATACCGGGATAACATAGACAACAGATAATGTACTCCTCTTTAATGCTTAAGCATTCAACAACAGATAATATTCTCATAAGAGATTGAGGATTAATGTCCAAACTGAAACTTCCACCATGATACATGACTTTAGTTGGCGGCCTAATGCTCTTCTCTAACAATATGCATACTCAAACCATTTAATCATGATAAATCACCCTTACTTCAGACAAGACGAACATGCATAGCAACTCACATGATATTCAACAAAGGTGTAATAGTTGATGGCGTCCCCAGAAACATGGTTACCTCTCAACAAGCAACTTATAAGAAATAAGATACATAAGCAACATATTCAATACCACAATAGTTTTTAAGCTATTTTCCCATGAGCTATGTATTGCAAAGACAAGGAATGAAATTTTTAAAGGTAGCACTGATACGTCTCCGACGTATCGATAATTTCTTATGTTCTATGCCATATTATTGATGATACCTACATGTTTTATGCACACTTTATGTCATATTCGTGCATTTTCTGGAACTAACCTATTAACAAGATGCCGAAGTGCCAGCTGTCGTTTTCGCTGTTTTTGGTTTCGTAAATCCTAGTAACGAAATATTCTTGGAATTGGACGAAATCAAGTCCCGTGGTCCTATTTTGCCACGAACCTTCCGAAGACCGAAGAGCATACGAAGTGGGGCCACGAGGTGGCGACACCACATGGCGGCGCGGCCAAGGGGGGCCCGCGCCGCCCGTGGTGTGGGCCCCTCGTTAGCCCCCGACTCGCCCTTCCGCCTACTTAAAGCCTCCGTCGCGAAAACCCCGTGGCGAAAAACCACGATACGGAAAACCTTACCGAGACGCCGCCGCCGCCGATCCCATCTCGGGGGATTCTCGGAGATCTCCTCCGGCACCCGCCGCAGAGGGGATTCATCTCTCGGAGGACTCTACACCGCCATGGTCGCCTCCGGAGTGATGAGTGAGTAGTTCACCCCCGGACTATGGATCCATAGCAGTAGCTAGATGGTTGTCTTCTCCTCATTGTGCTTCATTGTTGGATCTTGTGAGCTGCCTAACATGATCAAGATCATCTATCCGTAATACTCTATGTTGTGTTTGTCGGGATCCGATGGATAGAGAATACCATGTTATGTTAATTATCAAGTTATTACATATGTGTTGTTTATGATCTTGCATGCTCTCCGTTACTAGTAGAGGCTCGGCCAAGTTTTTTGCTTTTAACTCCAAGAGGGAGTATTTATGCTCGATAGTGGGTTCATGCTCGCATTGACACCTGGGACAAGTGATGTAAAGTTCTAAGGTTGTGTTGTGTTGTTGCCACTAGGGATAAAACATTGGCGCTATGTCCGAGGATGTAGTTGTTGATTACATTACGCACCATACTTAATGCAATTGTCTGTTGCTTTGCAACTTAATACTGGAAGTGGTTCGGATGATAACCTGAAGGTGGACTTTTTAGGCATAGATGCAGTTGGATGGCGGTCTATGTACTTTGTCGTAATGCCCAATTAAATCTGGACTTTTTAGGCATAGATGCAGTTGGATGGCGGTCTATGTATGTGCATTGTTATGCCCTCTCTATTTGTCAATTGCCCGACTGTAATTTGTTCACCCAACATGCTTTTATCTTATAGGAGAGACACCTCTAGTGAAATGTGGACCCCGGTCCATTCCTTTAATACTGAAATACAAATCTGCTGCAATACTTGTTTTACTCGTTTTCTCTCGCAAACAATCATCTTCCACACAATACGGTTAATCCTTTGTTACAGCAAGCCGGTGAGATTGACAACCTCACTGTTTCGTTGGGGAAAAGTTCTTTGGTTGTGTTGTGCAGGTTCCACGTTGGCGCCGGAATCTCTGGTGTTGCGCCGCACTACATCCCGCCGCCATCAACCTTCAACGTGCTTCTTGGCTCCTCCTGGTTCGATAAACCTTGGTTTCTTTCTGAGGGAAAACTTGCTGCTGTGCGCATCATACCTTCCTCTTGGGGTTGCCCAACGAACGTGTGAAATACACGCCATCAAGCATATTTTCTGGCGCCGTTGCCGGGGAGCTCAAGACACGCTGCAAGGGGAGTCTCCACTTCTCAATCTCTTTACTTTGTTTTTGTCTTGCTTTATTTTATTTACTACTTTGTTTGCTGCATTATATCAAAACACAAAAAAATTAGTTGCTAGCTTACTTTATTTATTGTCTTGTTTGCTATATCAAAAACACACAAAAATTAGTTTACTTGCATTTACTTTATCTAGTTTGCTTTATTTACTACTGCTAAAATGGCCAACCCTGAAAATACTAAGTTGTGTGACTTTACTAGCACAAATAATAATGATTTCTTATGCACACCTATTGCTCCACCTGCTACTACAGCAGAATTCTTTGAAATTAAACCTGCTTTATTAAATCTTGTTATGCGAGAGCAATTTTCTCGGTGTTAGTTCCGATGATGCTGCTGCCCATCTCAATAATTTTGTTGAACTATGTGAAATGCAAAAGTATAAAGATGTAGATGGTGACATTATAAAATTAAAATTGTTTCCTTTCTCATTAAGAGGAAGAGCTAAAGATTGGTTGCTATCTCTCGCCTAAGAATAGTATTGATTCCTGGACTAAATGCAAGGATGCTTTTATTGGTAGATATTATCCCCCTGCTAAAATTATATCTTTGAGGAGTAGCATAATGAATTTTAAACAATTGGATAATGAACATGTTGCTCAATCTTGGGAAAGAATGAAATCTTTGGTTAAAAATTGCCCAACCCATGGACTGACTACTTGGATGATCATCCAAACCTTCTATGCAGGAATAAATTTTTCTTCGCGGAATTTATTGGATTCAGCTGCTGGAGGTACCTTTATGTCCATCACTCTTGGTGAAGCAACAAAGCTTCTTGATAATATGATGGTTAATTACTCTGAATGGCACACTGGAAAGAGCTCCACAAGGTAAGAAGGTAAATTCTGTTGAAGAATCCTCTTCCTTGAATGATAAGATTGATGCTATTATGTCTATGCTTGTGAATGATAGGACTAATGTTGATCCTAATAATGTTCCATTAGCTTCATTGGTTGCTCAATAAGAACATGTTGATGTAAACTTCATTAAAAATAATAATTTCAACAACAATGCTTATCGGAACAATTCTAGTAATAACTATAGGCCATATCCTTATAATAATGGTAACGGTTATGCTAACTCTTATGGGAATTCTTACAACAATAATAGGAATACACCCCCTGGACTTGAAGCTATGCTTAAAGAATTTATTAGTACACAAACTGCTTTTAACAAATCTGTTGAGGAAAAGCTCAATAAAATTGATATTCTTGTTTCTAGAGTTGATAGTCTTGCCTCTGATGTTGATCTTTTGAAATCGAAAGTTATGCCTAATAGGGATATTGAAAATAAAATTGTTACTACAGCAAATGCCATCCAAGTTAGAATTAATGAGAATATAAGATTAATGGCTGAACTCCGTGCTAGGTGGGATAGAGAAGAAAATGAAAAACTAGCTAAAGAGAAAAATGTAGCTAAAGTTTGGACTATTACCACCACTAGCAATGCTAATGATTCACATGTTGCTACACCTCCTACTATTAATGGTAAAATAATTGGTGTTGGCAATGCTTCTACTCCTAGTGCAAAGCGCGCAAAATTACCCGAAACCGCTAAAACTCGCTGAAACCGCTTGTGATAAACCGCTGAAATTTTTTCCAACCTTGGGGATGATAATCCCATTGCTTTAGATTGTAATGATTTAGATTTTGATGATTGCCACATCTCTGAAGTTATAAAGTTCTTACAAAAACTTGCTAAAAGTCCCAATGCTAGTGCTATAAATTTGGCTTTCAAAAAACATATTACAAATGCTCTCATAAAAGCTAGAGAAGAGAAACTAAAACTTGAAACTTCTATTCCTAGAAAGCTATAGGATGGTTGAGAGCCCATCATTAAAATGAGAGTCAAAGATTTTGATTGTAATGCTTTATGTGATCTTGGTGCAAGTATTTCTGTTATGCCTAAAAAAGTCTATGATATGCTTGACTTGCCACCATTGAAAAATTGTTATTTGGATGTTAATCTCGCTGATAATGCTAAAAAGAAACATTTGGGGAGAGTTGATAATGTTCATATTATGGTTAAAAATAACCTTGTCCCCGTTGATTTTGTTATCTTGGATATTGAATGCAATGCATCTTGCCCCATTATATTGGGAAGACCTTTTCTTCGAACCGTTGGTGCTACTATTGATATGAAGGAAGGTAATATTAAATACCAATTTCCTCTCAAGAAAGGTATGGAACACTTCCCTAGAAAGAGAATGAAGTTGCCTTATGATTCTATTATTAGAACAAATTATGATGTTGATGCTTCGTCTCTTGATGTTACTTGATATACACTTTCTGCGCCTAGCTGAAAGGCGTTAAAGAAAAGCGCTTATGGGAGACAACCCATGTTTTTACTACAGTATTTTTGTTTTATATTTGTGTCTTGGAAGTTGTTTACTACTGTAGCAACCTCTCCTTATCTTAGTTTTATGTTTTGTTGTGCCAAGTAAAGTCTTTGATAGTAAAGTAAGTACTAGATTTGGATTATCGCGCAGCTCCGCATTTCTTTGTTGTCACGAATCTGGGTCTATCTCCCTGTAGGTAGCTCAGAAAATTAAGCCAATTTACGTGCATGATCCTCAGATATGTACGCAACTTTCATTCAATTTGAGAATTTTCGTTTGAGCAAGTCTGGTGGCCTAATAAAATCCATCTTTACGGACTGTTCTGTTTTTGACAGATTCTGTCTTTTATTTCGCATTGCCTCTTTTGCTATGTTGGATGAATTTCTTTGATCCATTAATGTCCAAGTAGCTTTATGCAATGTCCAGAAGTGTTAAGAATGATTGTGTCACCTCTGAACATGTGAATTTTTATTATGCACTAACCCTCTAATGAGTTGTTTCGAGTTTGGTGTGGAGGAAGTTTTCAAGGATCAAGAGAGGAGTATGATGCAATATGATCAAGGAGAGTGAAAGCTCTAAGCTTGGGGATGCCCCGGTGGTTCACCCCTGCATATTATAAGAAGACTCAAGCGTCTAAGCTTGGGGATGCCCAAGGCATCCCCTTCTTCATCGACAACATTATCAGGTTCCTCCCCTGAAACTATATTTTTATTCTATCACATCTTATGCACTTTGCTTGGAGCGTCGGTTTGTTTTTGTTTTTTGTTTTGTTTGAATAAAATGGATCCTAGCATTCACTTTATGGGATAGAGACACGCTCCGCTGTAGCATATGGACAAGTATGTCCTTAGGCTCTACTCATAGTATTCATGGCGAAGTTTCTTCTTCGTTAAATTGTTATATGGTTGGAATTGGAAAATGCTACATGTAGTAACTCTAAAATGTCTTGGATAATTTGATACTTGGCAATTGTTGTGCTCATGTTTAAGCTCTTGCATCATATAATTTTTGCACCCATTAATGAAGAAATACTTAGAGCTTGCTAATTTGGTTTGCATATTTGGTTTCTCTAGAGTCTAGATAACATCTAGTATTGAGTTTTGAACAACAAGGAAGACGGTGTGGAGTCTTATGATGTTTACAATATGTCTTTTATGTGAGTTTTGCTGCACCGTTCATCCTTGTGTTTGTTTCAAATAACCTTGCTAGCCTAAACCTTGTATCGAGAGGGAATACTTCTCATGCATCCAAATACTTGAGCCAACCACTATGTCATTTGTGTCCACCATACCTACCTACTACATGGTATTTCTCCGCCATTCCAAAGTAAATTGCTTGAGTGCTACCTTTAAAATTCCATCATTCACCTTTGCAATATATAGCTCATGGGACAAATAGCTTAAAAACTATTGTGGTATTGAATATGTACTTATGCACTTTATCTCTTATTAAGTTGCTTGTTGTGCGATAACCATGTTTCGGGGACGCCATCAACTATTCCTTGTTGAATATCATGTGAGTTGCTATGCATGTCCGTCTTGTCTCGAAGTAAGAGAGATCTACCACCTTAATGGTTGGAGCATGCATATTGTTAGAGAAGAACATTGGGCCGCTAACTAAAGCCATGATTCATGGTGGAAGTTTCACTTTTGGACATATATCCTCAATCTCATATGAGAATAATAATTGTTGCCACATGCTTATGCATTAAAGAGGAGTCCATTATCTCGTTGTCCATGTTGTCCCGGTATGGATGTCTAAGTTGAGAATAATCAAAAGCGAGAAATCCAAAATGCGAGCTTTCTCCTTAGACCTTTGTACAGAGCGGCATGGAGGTACCCCATTGTGACACTTGGTTAAAACATGTGCATTGCAAAGATCCGGTAGTCCAAGCTAATTAGGACAAGGTGCGGGCACTATTAGTATACTATACATGAGGCTTGCAACTTGTAAGATATAACTTCCATAACTCATATGCTTTATTACTACCGTTGACAAAATTGTTTCATGTTTTCAAAATAAAAGCTCTAGCACAAATATAGCAATCGATGCTTTCCTCTTTGAAGGACCATTCTTTTACTTTTATGTTGAGTCAGTTCACCTATCTCTCTCCACCTCAAGAAGCAAACACTTGTGTGAACTATGCATTGATTCCTACATACTTGCATATTGCACTTGTTATATTACTCTATGTTGACAATTATCCATGAGATATACATGTTACAAGTTGAAAGCAACCGCTGAAACTTAATCTTCCTTTGTGTTGCTTCAATACCTTTACTTTGATTTATTGCTTTATGAGTTAACTCTTATGCAAGACTTATTAATGCTTGTCTTGAAGTACTATTCATGAAAAGTCTTTGCTTTATGATTCACTTGTTTACTCATGTCATTACCATTGTTTTGATCGCTGCATCCACTACATATGTTTACAAATAGTATGATCAAGGTTATGATGGCATGTCACTTCAGAAATTATCTTTGTTATCTTTTTACCTGCTCGGGACGAGCGTAACTAAGCTTGGGGATGCTGATACGTCTCCGACGTATCGATAATTTCTTATGTTCTATGCCATATTATTGATGATACCTACATGTTTTATGCACACTTTATGTCATATTCGTGCATTTTCCGGAACTAACCTATTAACAAGATGCCGAAGTGCCGCTTGTCGTTTCTGCTGTTTTTGGTTTCGGAAATCCTAGTAACGAAATATTCTCGAATTGGACGAAATCAAGTCCCGTGGTCCTATTTTGCCATGAACCTTCCGTAAGACCGAAGAGCATACGAAGTGGGGCCACGAGGTGGCGACACCACATGGCGGCGCGGCCAAGGGGGGGCCCGCGCCGCCCTGTGGTGTGGGCCCCTCGTTAGCCCCCCGACTCTGCCCTTCCGCCTATTTAAAGCCTCCGTCGCGAAAACCCTGTGGCGAAAAACCACGATACGGAAAACCTCATCGAGACGCCGCCGCCGCCGATCCCATCTCGGGGATTCTCGGAGATCTCCTCCGGCACCCTCGCCGGAGAGGGGATTCATCTCCCGGAGGACTCTACACCGCCATGGTCGCCTCCGGAGTGATGAGTGAGTAGTTCACCCTCGGACTATGGGTCCATAGCAGTAGCTAGATGGTTGTCTTCTCCTCATTGTGCTTCATTGTTGGATCTTGTGAGCTGCCTAACATGATCAAGATCATCTATCCGTAATACTCTATGTTGTGTTTGTCGGGATCCGATGGATAGAGAATACCATGTTATGTTAATTATCAAGTTATTACATATGTGTTGTTTATGATCTTGCATGCTCTCCGTTACTAGTAGAGGCTCGGCCAAGTTTTTGCTTTTAACTCCAAGAGGGAGTATTTATGCTCGATAGTGGGTTCATGCTCGCATTGACACTCGGGACAAGGATGTGAAAGTTCTAAGGTTGTGTTGTGCTCGTTGCCACTAGGGATAAAACATTGGCGCTATGTCCGAGGATGTAGTTGTTGATTACATTATGCACCATACTTAATGCAATTGTCCGTTGCTTTGCAACTTAATACCGGAAGGGGTTCGGATGATAACCCGAAGGTGGACTTTTTAGGCATAGATGCAGCTTGGATGGCGGTCTATGTACTTTGTCGTAATGCCCAATTAAATCTCACTGTACTTATCATGACATGTATGTGCATTGTTATGCCCTCTCTATTTGTCAATTGCCCGACCGTAATTTGTTCACCCAACATGCTTTTATCTTATGGGAGAGACACCTCTAGTGAACTCGTGGACCCCGGTCCATTCCTTTAATACTCGAAATACAAATCTCGTCGCAATACTTGTTTTACTCGTTTTCTCTCGCAAACAATCATCTTCCACACAATACGGTTAATCCTTTGTTACAGCAAGCCGGTGAGATTGACAACCTCACCGTTTCGTTGGGGCAAAGTACTTTGGTTGTGTTGTGCAGGTTCCACGTTGGCGCCGGAATCTCCGGTGTTGCGCCGCACTACATCTCGCCGCCATCAACCTTCAACGTGCTTCTTGGCTCCTCCTGGTTCGATAAACCTTGGTTTCTTTCTGAGGGAAAACTTGCTGCTGTGCGCATCATACCTTCCTCTTGGGGTTGCCCAACGAACGTGTGAAATACACGCCATCAAGCACGCAAGCAATTTACTTTGGAATGGCAGAGAAATACCATGTAGTAGGTAGTTATGGTGGACACAAATGGCATAGGTTTTGGCTCAAGGTTTTGGATGCACGAGAAGCATTCCCTCTCAGTACAAGGCTTTTGGCTAGCAAGGTTGTTTGAAGAAAACTCAAGTATGAACCGGTACAGCAAAACTTACATAAGAACATGTTGCAAGCATTATAAGACTCTACACTGTCTCCTTGTTGTTCAAACACCTTTACCAGAAAAATATCTAGACTCTTAGAGAGACCAATCATGCAAACCAAATTTCAACAAGCTCTACGATAGTTCTCCACTACTAGGTTCAACACTACATGATGCAAGAGCTTAAACATGATCTATTTGAGAGATCAAAACAATTGCCAAGTATCAAATTATTCAAGACAATATACCAATTACCACATGGAGCATTTTCTGTTTCCAACCAAATAGCAATGAACGAAGCAGTTTTCAACCTTCGCCATGAACATTAAAAGTAAAGCTAAGAACACCAGTGTTCATATGAAACAACGGAGCGTGTCTTTCTCCCACACAAAGAATGCTAGGATCCGAGTTTATTCAAACAAAAACAAAAATAAAATCATAAAGACGCTCCAAGTAAAGCACATAAGATGTGACGGAATAAAAATATAGTTTCACTAGAGGTGACCTGATAAGTTGTCGATGAAGAAGGGGATACCTTGGGCATCCCCAAGCTTAGATGCTTGAGTCTTCTTGAAATATGCAGGATGAACCACGGGGGCATCCCCAAGCTTAGACTTTTCACTCTTCTTGATCATATTATATCATCCTCCTCTCTTGACCCTTGAAAACTTCCTCCACACCAAACTCAAAACAAACTCATTAGAGGGTTAGTGCATAATCAAAAATTCACAAAGGCAGAATCTGTCAAAAACAGAACAGTCCGCAAAGACGAATTTTTTAGAGGCACTTAACATGCTCAGATGAAGAAGTTCAAATTTAATGAAAGTTGTGTACATATCTGAGGATTACTCATGAATTTTCGCAGATTTTTCTGAGTTTCCTACAGAGAGATCTACTCAAATTCGTGACAGCTAGAAATCTGTTTCTGCGCAGTAAATCCAAATCTAGTATCAACCTTACTATCAAAGACTTTACTTGGCACAACAATGCAATAAAATAAATATAAGGAGAGGTTGCTACAGTAGTAACAAATTCCAAGACACAACAAAACAGTAGCAAAATAAAAACATGGGTTATCTCCCAAGAAGTGCTTTCTTTATAGCCATTAAGATGGGCTCAGTAATTTTAATGATGCACTCGCAAGAAATAAGAGTTGAAGCAAAAGAGAGCATCAAAAGAAAGTATGAAACACTTTTAAGTCTAACCCACTTCCTATGAAAAAGAATCTTGTAAATAAACAAGTCATGTAAGCATAATGCAATAAGCATAGAAAGGCAACACAAGCGCAACTTCAAGATTCTCAACATAAAGAGGGGAAACTTAATAATATTAAGATGCATATAACCATGTTTCCCTCTCTCATAATAACTTTCGCAGCATCTGTTGTCGTCGAAACCCCCGGCGGGCAGAGACGGGCAACACAAGAGAGCCGGGAACAACTAGGGCTGCGGCTGGCCCCAGCCCTCGGAGCGACGGCCCGCAAAGCCTCCCCGGTCGCACGTCCGATGCTATCGCAAGGGCGTGCCACCCGACCTATACCCGGTCGGAAGGTGTGGATGATGCCTCGCTTGGTTTCCTGCAGGGCACACACGTAAACGTTAAATACGAGCCTCGATCGGCTCTCAGAGTTATCCTGCGAATCGGCTCAAAGAGCCGATTCACCCATGATTCGGACAGTGGTGTCCGAATATATGGTGGTCCCGCTTGATCAAGATAAAGCTGATTAGATCTACGACGATTTGGGGTTTTCACCGCATAATCGGATCATCCTACTCACGATTGGGCCTCGCGCCGCGCACGGTGACCGTAAGCCGATCCTAGACAGGGCCTAAAAACCAACACGAGGTTGATCCTCGAACATCCTTTCTAGGGCTAGCGAACGTCACCCTACACGCCGCTGGATCCTCCAACCCTTTGTAAGGCCTAACTATTGCGAGATATTAAACTAATCCTTGAAGAATCAAGGAGCACCCGTAACGGATCAGATCTACTAAACCATGATCAAGCGGGTGCCGCCCTACACCTAAGATAGGCGTAAGGGCGGCTAGACATGCAAGGGTCGCACTACGATAGCATATTATACGAGGAACAATGCTAACCCTAACATGTCTAAGATAACTACGTTGCTCGCCATCAAAAAGGCTTCGATACGAGCAACGCATGAACAACGTGATAGGCATTACGCTGCCTAGATCGCAAGATGCGATCTAGGCAGCATGGTGCTTACCGGTAGAAACCCTCGAGACGAAGGAGTTGGCGATGCGCCGAGATTTGTTTGGGGTGAACGTTGGTTGTTGTTTATTCCATAAACCCTAGGTACATATTTATAGTCCATGGGACTTTCTAATGTGGGCGTGCACTAAACCGTGCACGGGTAAAACTCTAACTTCTAAACTAAGATGCGATCTAATATGTTACGTATACACGGGCAGTTTAGCCCAACTTGGTATAAAAGGCCGATTCATGTACTTCTTCCGTAATAATCTTTAACTCCTTCTTCAATCGCGGCCCACCTCTCGACTTGGTCAAATTCCGGTGATAACACATGCCCCCTCGGTTTTGGAAATGACATTTCCAAAATCATTATGCTTTTCCTTCATCGGGACATGTCATGGCGCCTTGCCCCCTTTGCCTTTATCACCGTCCTAAAGCATTCACCTTAAACCGAAAGAATGTCTCCCCTTAGCCGTGCCGATAGCTAGAGTCAAGCACTCCCGAAAGAGCCGATGGTACCCCATCGCCTCCGAAATATAACGGGAGCAGGGTCAACCTAGCCGTCCTCCCAAACGGTAACCCGCGTCCCTCGTCTCGAGAAACCTAGATCCCCAAATCGCCGCCCCGGCAATTCCACGAATTTCAGATCTCAGCCTGCACCGTCCCAATCCCTCGCCGCACCCAATGGCGGAGTCATTCAATGCCGGCGCCATGGTCTCCGGTCCGAAGGTAACCCTTGACAGCCCTCTTGTCCTCGCGCACCAATGTTAAGAGTGAACAAGCAAACACCTGAATTAATGCTCTATTCCACTATCAATTTTAGGTCTCGTACATCTTGCTACCACATCCTTCTCTCGCAAATTCCATGTGCCTTGGTCCTCGTTCTTCCGAAAGTCCTGCTCACTTAATTTCTCGCGAAGCTAACGTAATCCCCTTCGTAAACCGTAACTTAGATCCGACTTCATGGGCCGACTCGTCTACGAGCCCGGCCTAATCCCCGGAGGGTTGGGTGGTATGGTATAATAGAGTATCCAGAACCCATTATGCAACTCCGGGAAGCCATAGGAATAGCCGATGCCCTGTCACTATCATTATCTCCTCTTGAGAAAAATGAAAATATTCTGAAAACCATCGTCTATTTCTGGTCCGACGCGCTAAACTGCTTTATGTTCGGCCACGGCCCTATGACACCAACGCTGTTAGATGTAGCCATGATCACAGGCCTAGATGTCGCGTCCCCAAGTCCTTCTGCATTCCAACTGCCGAGAGTTCCTTTCACCCTTTCTTCCAAAAAGAGTGTACCAGCTGGTGAGCCTACCTCAAACGCTATATGAAGACCAAAGGTCCTGTGACAGAGAGAGAACATACGGCCTTCCTGAACTTCTGGTTAGAGCATTTTATCTTCTATGGCCCATCCCTTGCCCCTACCAAGAATTACCTTTCCCTGGCCTATGAACTGGCTAAAGGCACCCAACTCGGCCTAGGCAAACCGTTCCTTGGAGAGGTCTATCGATCTCTTCAACCGATGTCCGTCACAACTGTTCTCTCAAAAGACAGCTAAAACCGGCGGTCCCCGGTGGTTTATTCAGTTATGGGCGCAGCTATACTTCCGCACCCGCATCCCCGACTTCCCACCTTTGACCTCCTCGCACCTTTCCGGATGTCAATGGAAAGGATATCCGATGCACCAGCTATGGCCAAGCTTTGTATGGTCTCCCGTGCAGCAGGCCGATCCCTAAAGAAGCAAGCAGGGTGGTTCAAGATCTTCTTTCAAGGTTTAGACAACCCTCTGTTCTTTCCTTATACCGAATCGGTGAACTTTGAAAATCCAGTCTCCTTTCGATTGGATAATTTTGCCGATGATGCCAAGCACCCAAGCATTTGTATTCCATCATGATCCGTCCCTGCTTCCTTCCCGTCGGCATGAGTACCTCAAACCGGATCATCAAACCTCGGCTATGAGTGTTATCAACCGTAGTAGTAGCCCGACAGCTCGGTCTTGGGCAGTGCCTCCACACTTCTTCTTGCACCATCTCGACAAAGCAGCGCAGCTGAACTCGCCCGACATCCTTACGGGCCAAAGGTGTTATACCTTCTTTGATGCTTTGGCCATCCCCATTCCCCACGACCTCCGTTTCTCCTTCACTACCGATGGTTTCGAGACTTGGTGGTCCATGTGGAAGACCCATGTCTTCGTAAGGGCCTTAGGACCTCCGTTGAGACAACTTGACGCCGAGTATGACATCCCCGCAGCACCGTGTACCGTCACCCGAAACATTTCTTACAGCTGCTTATGATGATTGTTTGCGACCCGACCCCATTTCCTCGACAAGCAACAAGACGGCCCAACTCCCACGCAAGCCGATGGCTCCCCCTTCATATTCCTTCCTCCGGCCCCAAGTGGTTCTCTTCCGCCGTAACTCGCCACCTCTCGAAGAAAATTATAATGCAGTAGCCAGCCGATTTCACCGAAATCGGCTCCCAAGAGTAAAGCATCTTCAGGGTCAGTTGCCCCCCGAGCCTCGACGCAGGCGAGGACGGCAGTGAGAAAGGTGGCCGCCAGGAAGACCCCGAAACGCAAAGCTCCTGCCCAGGAAAGCCTGCACGTAAGTCGATCCGTGTTTCGTCCGACCGCGTTTGTCTTTCCAACCTTTGTAACATGGGTGTACTTCCTTTCTTTCAGGCTTCCACCGAAGAGAACTCCAGTGAGGGAGCACAGTCCAGTCCAAGGGACTCCTCCTCATATGATACGTAAAGATCCACCACACGGAGCCGCACGGACTCGCCCACGTCGGCTTCTAGGAAGAGGTCGACTCCCGAACCCGCTGTCCTTCGAGCTCCGATCCAAACGGGGTCACGCCTGAAGCGTAGATGCGTCACACGGGCTCGCACAGGCCCTCAAGTCACCTCGCCGAGCCAGGAAGTTTCAAATGTAATTCCCTCAACAGCTCATGTTTCACACTGTCTTGCTACTAATTTGATTGCCTCAATATTTCCCTTGCAGACTAATGGGACCTCCAGCGGGGATGTTGAAGAGGTGCCGATGCCATCGGCTACCCTTGGCCTGCCCAACTCGCCAAGCGTGACCGACCAAGTGGCCACCCTGGCTGAAACTACCGCAAAGCCGATTGTTGCCACCTCGGCTTCCATTCCTTTCTTGGGGGAGGTAAGATTCATCCTCCCGGGCCCACTCTCCTCCTCTGTCGTATGCTCATGCTGCTCTTGCTCACCTGTCAGGGGTGCGACCCTTCAAGCTTGCTGTCGTTCGATCCCAACTCCATCGAGCCAGCCGCTTCCAAAACAGTGAAGAGCCGGATCTTAGCGCGATCGACGGCCCACTCCGCCGCCTCAAAGACTTGCTCTCCTCCTCGGTCGATACGCTGGTCGAGAACCCTGAGGCAATCAAAGGCATCCTCGAGGACATCCAGCCCCGTCTCCCAGTAATGCTGCAAGTTAAGCTTTGGCAGGCAGTGTCTTTATCAGTTTTCAGGTCAAGGGTGCAGTCGGCTCGTCAAAGGATTACTCTTCGGTGTGCCCAACTCCCGTTAAGAGCCGATATTGCAGGCAAATGTCAACGGCTCAATGAGAAGAAAGCCGCTTTAGACGCCAAGACCGCCACTTCCACCCGTAGTGTCAGGCTTGAAACCTTGTGCAAAGAGTCGGAAGACCTTGAACAGAGGACCAGGGAGACCAAACAACTTATCCAGGATGAGAAAGCCCTTATTGCTCGCTCCCAAGAGGAAGCACAAGGTCTCACAGCTGATCTGAAGACCGACCTGGCTGAAATCCGTGCTCTGAGCAGCCAGCTGGTGATGGGGAGGGACGAGGATGACGAGGCCGAGATCGCCGAGGTGGATCGAATCCGTGCCGATGTTCTTTGCGCCCTTGAGGCTTTTCTTCAGTAGGGCCTCTTTGTGTGAACTGATGTATGTAGACTTGCTTTGCTGTAAGGCTGACCGCCGTGTGAACTGATGCATGTCTCGATTTCTTTAGCTCCCCTTTTTTTTTCTGGCTGATTTCCCTATCAGCCACCGATATTTCTCCGCACATGTTCGTCAATGTCGCGTATGCTCATATACTTAGGTGCCCCTCCCCCCCGAGCCGATTCTGCCAGGTAACTGCTGAAATCGGCTCTATGGTCGGCCAAGGTCCTACGATGTGAACGTCGGCTTTATTAGGAGCGCCACGGATCTTTGCCGCTGTATCGCCGACGCACCCCATTGCCCATACATCGTGTCGGAGCCGGTCGCGCGGAACGGCTTCTTCCTCGTCTTCGCCGTGAGGGCAGCTTGTCACCATCTCGGGGCCGGTCACGTGGATCGGCCTCCTCTTCATCCTTGCCACGGGAGTGGCTGCTTTCCGCTTCATCTTTGCCATGGCGGCTTGCAAGCCCCGCCACGTTGACGCCAAAGGAGAACTCGGCTGACATATGGAGCGGCTGAGATCCACCATGTTGTCGCCCGGCAACGTACGTGTGTCTTCATTGAGCTCGTTGCCGTGCGCACGGGTCTCTTCCAAGGAGCCGATGAGTTCGGCTTCGAGGGTTGCCTTGGTCTCGTGATGTTTCCTTTTGAGCTCATCGGCAGCTCCTCGTACTTGACCGGAGTGCTTTCCGCCATCTCGGATGTAGATGGCGATGTAGTGGATGTCGAAAGGTGTCCCACCGGGCGTGCCAGAATGTGTTGTCGTCAGAAACCCCCTGGCGGGCAGAGACGGGCAACACAGTAGAGCCAGGAACAACTAGGGCTGCGGCTGGCCCCAGTCCCTCAGAGCGACGGCCCGCAAAGCCGATTTTTTTAGAGGCACTTAACATGCTCAGATGAAGAAGTTCAAATTTAATGAAAGTTGCGTACATATCTGAGGATTACTCATGAATTTTCGCAGATTTTTCTGAGTTTCCTACAGAGAGATCTACTCAAATTCGTGACAGCTAGAAATCTGTTTCTCGCGTAAATCCAAATCTAGTATCAACCTTACTATCAAAGACTTTACTTGGCACAACAATGCAATAAAATAAATATAAGGAGAGGTTGCTACAGTAGTAACAACTTCCAAGACACAACAAAACAGTAGCAAAATAAAAACATGGGTTATCTCCCAAGAAGTGCTTTCTTTATAGCCATTAAGATGGGCTCAAGTAATTTTAATGATGCACTCGCAAGAAATAAGAGTTGAAGCAAAAGAGAGCATCAAAAGCAAGTATGAAACACTTTTAAGTCTAACCCACTTCCTATGAAAAAGAATCTTGTAAATAAACAAGTCATGTAAGCATAATGCAATAAGCATAGAAAGGCAACACAAGCGCAACTTCAAGATTCTCAACATAAAGAGGGGAAACTTAATAATATTAAGATGCATATAACCATGTTTCCCTCTCTCATAATAACTTTCAGTAGCATCTGTTGTCGTCAGAAACCCCCTGGCGGGCAGAGACGGGCAACACAGTAGAGCCGGGAACAACTAGGGCTGCGGCTGGCCCCAGTCCCTCAGAGCGACGGCCCGCAAAGCCTCCTGGTCGCACGTCCGATGCTATCGCAAGGGCGTGCCACCCGATCTATACCCGGTCGTGAAGGTGTGGATGATGCCTCGCTTGGTTTCCCTGCAGGGCACACACGTAAACGTTAAATACGAGCCTCGATCGGCTCTCGAGTTATCTCGCGAATCGGCTCAAAGAGCCGATTCACCCATGATTCGGACGTGGTGTCCGAATATATGGTGGTCCCGCTTGATCAAGATAAAGCTGATTAGATCTACGACGATTTGGGGTTTTCACCGCATAATCGGATCATCCTACTCACGATTGGGCCTCGCGCTCGCGCACGGTGACCGTAAGCCGATCCTAGACAGGGCCTAAAAACCAACACGAGGTTGATCCTCGGAACATCCTTTCTAGGGCTAGCGAACGTCACCCTACACGCCGCTGGATCCTCCAACCCTTTGTAAGGCCTAAGTATTGCAGATATTAAACTAATCCTTGAAGAATCAAGGAGCACCCGTAACGGATCAGATCTACTAAACCATGATCAAGCGGGGTGCCGCCCCTACACCTAAGATAGGCGTAAGGGCGGCTAGACATGCAAGGGTCGCACTACGATAGCATATTATACGAGGAACAATGCTAACCCTAACATGTCTAAGATAACTACGTTGCTCGCCATCAAAAAGGCTTCAGTACGAGCAACGCTTGAACAACGGGGATAGGCATTACGCTGCCTAGATCGCAAGATGCGATCTAGGCAGCATGGTGCTTACCGGTAGAAACCCTCGAGACGAAGGAGTTGGCGATGCGCCGAGATTTGTTTGGGGTGAACGTTGGTTGTTGTTTATTCCATAAATCCTAGGTACATATTTATAGTCCATGGGACTTTCTAATGTGGGCGTGCACTAAACCGTGCACGGGTAAAACTCTAACTTCTAAACTAAGATGCGATCTAATATGTTACGTATACACGGGCAGTTTAGCCCAACTTGGTATAAAAGGCCGATTCATGTACTTCTTCCGTAATAATCTTTAACTCCTTCTTCAATCGCGGCCCACCTCTGACTTGGTCAAATTCTGGTGATAACACATGCCCCCCTGGTTTTGGAAATGACATTTCCAAAATCATTATGCTTTTCCTTCATCGGGACATGTCATGGCGCCTTGCCCCCTTTGCCTTTATCACCATCCTAAAGCATTCACCTTAAACCGAAAGAATGTCTCCCCTTAGCTGTGCCGATAGCTAGAGTCAAGCACTCCCTGAAAGAGCCGATGGTACCCCATCAGCCTCCGAAATATAACGGGAGCAGGGTCAACCTAGCCGTCCTCCCAAACGGTAACCTGCGTCCCTCGTCTGAGAAACCTAGATCCCCAAATCGCCGCCCCGGCAATTCCACGAATTTCAGATCTCAGCCGCACCGTCCTAATCCCTCGCCGCACCCAATGGCGGAGTCATTCAATGCTCGGCGCCATGGTCTCCGGTCCGAAGGTAACCCTTGACAGCCCCTCTTGTCCTGCGCACCAATGTTAAGAGTGAACAAGCAAACACCTGAATTAATGCTCTATTCCACTATCAATTTTAGGTCTCAGACATCTTGCTACCACATCCTTCTCTCGCAAATTCCATGTGCCTTGGTCCTCGTTCTTCCGAAAGTCCTGCTCACTTAATTTCCTGCGAAGCTAACAGAATCCCCTTCGTAAACCAGAACTTAGATCTGACTTCATGGGCCGACTGTCTGCGAGCCTGGCCTAATCCCCCTGAGGGTTGGGTGGTATGGTATAATAGAGTATCCAGAACCCATTATGCAACCTGGGAAGCCATAGGAATAGCCGATGCCCCGTCACTATCATTATCTCCTCTTGAGAAAAATGAAAATATTCTGAAAACCATCGTCTATTTCTCGGTCCGACGCGCTAAACCTCGTGTTGGTTTTTAGGCCCGGTCTAGGATCGGCTTACGGTCACCGTGCGCGAGCGCGAGGCCCAATCGTGAGTAGGATGATCCGATTATGCGGTGAAAACCCCAAATCGTCGTAGATCTAATCAGCTTTATCTTGATCAAGCAGGACCACCATATATTCGGACACCCTGTCTGAATCATGGGTGAATCGGCTCTTTGAGCCGATTCGCATATAACCCGAGAGCCGATCGAGGCTCGTATTTAACGTTTACGTGTGTGCCCCGCAGGAAACCAAGCGAGGCATCATCCACACCTTCCTGACCAGGTATAGGTCAGGTGGCACGCCCTTGCGATAGCATCGGACGTGCGACCAGGAGGCTTTGCGGGCCGTCGCTCTGAGGGACTGGGGCCAGCCGCAGCCCTAGTTGTTCCCGGCTCTACCGTGTTGCCCGTCTCTCGCCCGCCGGGGGTTTCGACGACAACGGATGCTACCGAAAGTTATTATGAGAGAGGGAAACATGGTTATATGCATCTTAATATTATTAAGTTTCCCCTCTTTATGTTGAGAATCTTGAAGTTGCGCTTGTGTTGCCTTTCTATGCTTATTGCATTATGCTTACATGACTTGTTTATTTACAAGATTCTTTTTCATAGGAAGTGGGTTAGACTTAAAAGTGTTTCATACTTGCTTTTGATGCTCTCTTTTGCTTCAACTCTTATTTCTTGCGAGTGCATCATTAAAATTACTCGAGCCCATCTTAATGGCTATAAAGAAAGCACTTCTTGGGAGATAACCCATGTTTTTATTTTGCTACTGTTTTGTTGTGTCTTGGAAGTTGTTACTACTGTAGCAACCTCTCCTTATATTTATTTTATTGCATTGTTGTGCCAAGTAAAGTCTTTGATAGTAAGGTTGATACTAGATTTGGATTTCTGCGCAGAAACAGATTTCTAGCTGTCACGAATTTGAGTAGATCTCTCTGTAGGAAACTCAGAAAAATCTGCGAAAATTCATGAGTAATCCTCAGATATGTACGCAACTTTCATTAAATTTGAACTTCTTCATCTGAGCATGTTAAGTGCCTCTAAAAAATTCGTCTTTGCGGACTGTTCTGTTTTTGACAGATTCTGGTATATCGATGCAGGAGGGATCGCAGGATCTCAGAGTTTAAGGCTGTGGTTAGATTTATCTTAATTACTTTCTTGTAGTTGCGGATGCTTGCAAGGGGTATAATCACAAGTATGTATTAGTCCTAGGAAGGGCGGTACATTAGCATAGGTTCACCCACACAACACTTATCAAAACAATGAAGATTAATCAACTGTATGTAGCGAAAGCACTAGACTAAAATCCCGTGTGTCCTCGAGAACGTTTGGTCATTATAAGTAAACAAACCGGCTTGTCCTTTGTGCTAAAAGGATTGGGCCACTCGCTGCAATTATTTCTCTCGCAATTTACTTACTTGTACTTTATTCATCTGTTACATCAAAACCCCCTGAATACTTGTCTGTGAGCATTTACGGTGAATCCTTCATCAAAACTGCCAGTCAACACCTTCTGCTCCTCGTTGGGATCGACATTCTTACTTATCTAAGATACTACGATACACCCCCTATACTTGTGGGTCATCAAGACTATTTTCTGGCGCCGTTGCCGGGGAGTGAAGCGCTATTGGTAAGTGGAATTGGTAAGGAAAACCTTTACCTGTTTGTGCTGATTTTATTTCTCGCTCGCTGCTATAAGTCATTATGGAGAGATCTTCTCTTCAATTTCTATTTGGGAAATCTACTACTACTGCAACAGTAGTGGATGAGGCGCCAGGTGAGGAAGTGATACCATATAAAATACCTATGAAAATTATTGAACGTGTTATGGATAACCGCTATGAAGGGGATGGAACTGTCCATCCTGGTGATCATTTACTGTTTTTGCATGAACTATGCGGGTTATTCAAATGTGCAGGTAGTGCTATGAATGAAGTAAGGAAGAAACTATTATATTTATCGCTGTCTGGTAAAGCGGCGCATTGGTATAAATTACTGGATAATGGGGATTCTCTTGAATGGGATGATATTGTGCCCCGGTTTTATTCTAAGTTCTATCCTCCAAGTGAAATTCACAAGGATCGGAACCGCATATATAATTTCTGGCCTCATGATGGAGAAAGTATTGCCCAAGCTTGGGGGAGATTGAAGTCTTTAATGCTCAAATGCCCCATTCATGAGCTTCCTGGTAATGTTATTATTGATAATTTCTATGCAAGACTTTCTTTTCAAGACAAGACCTTGCTGGATACTTCTTGTTCTGGATCATTTACACGCAACAAAGAAGAGTTTAAAAGGGACCTTCTTGATCGGATCCAAGAAAATACCGAAGGTTGGGAGAACGACAAGGATAGAGAATCGGTATAATTTATGATTATAAATGCATTGAAGCTTTTATGGATACTGATAAATTTCGTAATATGAGTGCTATATATGGTCTTGATTCTCAAGTTGCTGCAAATCTTTATAAAGCTTTTGCCTCTCATTATGAATTTCCTAAGAAGAATTTTGACAAGTATCATGAACCATATAAAGATAAAATTGATTCATCTATTAATAAGTGTGTTGTAGTTGAAACTGCTGATCATGTTATTCCTGAAGCTTATATTGAAAAAACTCCTTTCCCTTCTAAAATGAAGGAGTACTCCGTTATAAATAGTGCGGTTCCTAAAAGTGAAAAGAAACCTATAGAACCTGAAGAACAAATAAAAGTTGAACCTGCTGTTGCAATAGTTAAAGATCTTGTGACTGAAAATGTGGAGGATGGTCATATTATTTTCTGTGAAGATGCTTCTAATATTGTTTCACATCCTAATAAACCCAAACAAGCTAGTGTTCCTATGCTATCTCGTTAGAATTGGTGATCATTGCTATTATGGTTTATGTGATATTGGTGCAAGTGTTAGTGCTATACCTTATGAGCTTTACACGGAGATTATGCACGAAATTGATTCTTGTGAACTTGAAGATATTGATGTGGTTATTCAGCTGGCTAATAGAGAAACTATTTCTCCAATTGGTATTGTTCGAGATGTGGAAGTTCTATGTGGTAAGATTAAATATCCTGCTGACTTTTTGGTACTTGGTTCTGCTGCTAGTGGTTACTGTCCTATTATTTTTGGTAGACCTTTTCTAAATACTTGTGGAGCTATTATAGATTGCAAGAAATAGAAAATTTTGACTAAATTTGCTGGTGAATCTTATGAGTTTAACTTCTCTAAATTTACCAAAACTCCTTATAAAGCTGATTTGCCTAGTAATGATTTTAAAATGGAGCAGTGTGCATCTATTGTTCTTGTTCCTAATAATCCTTTGCAGCAACATTTGGAGAATAGCAAGAGTGAAGTTTTTAGGAAAGAAAGAGATGATCTTGAGGAGATTTTTCTTCGACAACCTATTCTC
This sequence comes from Lolium rigidum, assembly GCF_022539505.1. Lineage (NCBI taxonomy): Eukaryota > Viridiplantae > Streptophyta > Magnoliopsida > Poales > Poaceae > Lolium > Lolium rigidum. The sequence continues at coordinate 151,351,370 of NC_061509.1, forward strand.
AAGCATGATTTACCGGTGGAAGATTTGGGTACAACACCGCCACCAAAGGAAGATCCTGTTTTTGATTTAAAGCCTTTGCCTGATAATCTTAAATATGCTCATATTGATGATAAGAAAATATATCCTGTTATTATTAGTTCTAAGCTTACAAAGTTTGAAGAAGAAAGATTATTGCAAATATTGAAGAAACACCGAGGTGCTATTGGCTATACTCTTGATGACTTGAAGGGGATTTCTCCCTCTATTTGCCAACACGCCATTAATATGGAGGATGATGCGAAGCCCGTTGTTGAACCTCAGCGTCGTCTAATTCCCAAGATGAAGGATGTGGTAAGAAATGAGGTATTGCGACTTCTTGAAGCTGGTATTATATATCCTATTGCTGATAGTAGATGGGTTAGTCCTGTGCATTGCGTTCCTAAGAAAGGAGGAATAACTGTTGTGCCTAATGATAATGATGAGCTTATACCTCAAAGAGTAGTTGTAGGGTATAGAATGTGCATTGATTATCGAAAAGTTAATAAGATTACTAAAAAAGATCATTACCCTTTACCATTTATTGATCAAATGCTAGAAAGATTGTGTAAAAATACTCATTTTTGCTTTCTTGATGGTTATTCCGGGTTTTCACAAATTGCTGTTAAAGCTAAAGATCAAGAGAAAACCACTTTTACTTGTCCCTATGGAACTTATGCTTATAGGCGTATGCCTTTTGGTTTATGTAATGCTCCTGCTACTTTTCAAAGATGCATGTCTGCTATTTTTCATGGCTTTTGTGAGAGTATTGTGGAGGTATTCATGGATGATTTTTCCGTCTACGGGAATTATTTTGATAGTTGCTTGCGAAACCTTGATAAAGTTTTGCGAGAGATGTGAAGAAACTAACCTTGTTCTTAATTGGGAGAAATGCCACTTTATGGTTAATGAAGGAATTGTATTGGGACATAAAATTTCGAGAGAGGTATTGAAGTTGATAGAGCTAAAGTTGAAGCCATTGAGAAGATGCCCTATCCGAGGGATGTTAAAGGTATTCGTAGTGTTCTTGGTCATGCTTGGGTTTTATAGGAGATTTATTAAAGATTTCTCCAAGATTTCAAAGCCTCTTACTAATCTTCTTCAAAAAGATGTACCTTTTGTTTTTGATGATGATTGTAAGGAAGCTTTTGAAACTCTTAAGAAAGCCTTAACAACTGCTCCTATAGTTGAACCTCCTGATTGGAACTTACCATTTGAAATTATGTGTGATGCTAGTGATTTTGCCGTAGGCGCTGTTCTTGGACAGCGAGTAGATAAAAAATTAAATGTTATTCATTATGCTAGTAAAACTCTTGATGCTGCTCAAAGAAATTATGCTACAACTGAAAAAGAATTATTAGTTGTAGTCTTTGCTTGTGATAAATTTAGATCTTATATTATTGATTCAAAAGTTACGATTCATACTGATCATGCTGCAATTAGATACCTTATGACAAAGAAAGATGCTAAGCCGAGGCTTATTAGATGGGTACTTCTTTTGCAAGAATTTGATTTACATATTGTAGATAGGAAAGGTGCTGATAATCCCGTTGCTGATAATTTGTCTAGATTGGAAAATATTGCTTATGATCCTGTTCCTGTTAATGATAGTTTTCCAAATGAACAATTGGCTGTAATAAAGGTGAGCTCGCGAGATAGTCCTTGGTATGCTGATTATGCTAACTTTATTGTTTCCAAGTACTTGCCTCCAACCTTTTCAGCTCAGCAAAGGAGGAAATTCTTTTATGACTTGAGGCATTATTTCTGGGATGACCCACACTTATATAAAGAAGGAGTGGATGGTATTCTACAAAGGTGTGTTCCCGAATATGAACAACAAGAGATATTGAGTAAATGTCATGGTAGTGCTTATGGAGGACATCACGCCGGAGAAAGAACCGCGCAAAAGGTTCTACAATCAGGTTTTTATTGGCCAACTCTCTTCAAAGATGCAAGGAAGTTTATTTTATCTTGTGATGAATGTCAAAGGGTTGGTAATATCTCCGGACGCAATGAAATGCCTATGAATTATACTCTTGTTATTGAACCGTTTGATTGTTGGGGATTTGACTTCATGGGACCTTTTCCCTCTTCGAAGGTAACACTCATATACTTGTTGCCGTTGATTATGTTACTAAATGGGTGGAAGCCATACCTACAAAAAGTGTTGATGGTGAGACCTCTTTAAAAATGCTTTTAGATATTATTTTTCCTAGATTTGGAGTTCCTAGATATATTATGACTGATGGAGGTTCTCATTTTATTCATGGAGGTTTTAGAAAGACTCTTGCTAGGTATGGTATTAATCATAGAATTGCTTCCGCTTATCACCCTCAAACTAGTGGTCAAGTAGAATTATCAAATAGAGAAATTAAATCTATTTTGGGAAAGACTGTTAATAAATCTAGAAAGAATTGGGCTAGTAAATTGAAGGATGCACTATGGGCTTATAGAACTGCTTACAAAAACCCCATGGGAATGTCACCTTATAAAATGGTTTACGGAAAAGCTTGTCATTTACCTTTAGAACTAGAACACAAAGCTTATTGGGCTATTAGAGAGTTAAATAAAGATCCTAAACTTGTCGGTAATAAGAGGTTGCTGCAATTAAGTTCTCTAGATGAATGGAGAAGTGAAGCTTATGAAAATGCTAAACTCTTTAAAGAAAAAGTTAAAAAATGGCATGATAGAAGGATTATCAAGAGAGAGTTTAATGTTGGGGATAAAGTCCTATTGTATCGGTCTCGTCTCAGACTCTTTGCGGGAAACTACTCTCAAAATGGGAAGGACCGTATGTTGTTGAGGAGGTGTATCGTTCGGAGCAATTAAAATTAGCTCTCTCCAAGGCAATGCTACGCAAGTGGTGAATGGACAAAGACTCAAGCATTATATCTCGGGTGATTCTTATAATGTTGATGTTGATATTATTCAAGTGGAAACACCGGAGGCTTTCATCAAAGGACAAATTGACGATCCGCGTAACTCGACTTTGAATAGGTAACAAGTACTGGTAATGAAAAGTTCGCGATTTACTTTCCGAACAATATTTTTGCTGTTTTTGGAAAATATGAAAAATTACGAGATCGAAACAGAGTGGAAAAGACGCACGAGGGCGTGCCACCACAGGCCGGCGCGGGCCCCAGCCTGGCCGCGCCGACCTATGGTGGCACCGCCTCGTTGCCCCTTTCCGACTCTGGTTCGACCTGGTACTTTCCGTTTGTTCTGAAAATTTTTATTATAAAATCCCCCGGACCCCTGGAGGTCCGTATATCGTTTTCTCGACGTGTTTTGTTTTGAGCTGTTTCTGCCAGGATCTGTCTTTGATCTAGAGCACCATGGCCTCCGACAACAAGGGCAAGGGGGTTTCGAAGGAAGAAGTGAAAAGGATGTCGTCAAAACAAGAGCAACAAGCTGTTGGGAGTAAGCAAATCTTGGTGGGATCTGTTGACACTCGACGTTCTTTCTCTCATAACTTGCAGGGACCCTTACCACCAGCTCTTGGTCTTGACTCTTTCCCTGCGCTGGAAGAAGTTCTACGGACTACCGATGAGTTTTGTGATCAATATCGGGCTCTAAGAAGAGAAGTGGAGATACTCCAGGAGGAGAATTACCGACTCCGTAGATTGCTGGAATATTATTCAATACCCGTTACAAGATCGCCACCACCAACTTCAGATAACAATGAATCTCTTCGAGTCTTAGTGCAGAATTGCCAAGCTGAGAAGTTGAAGCTAAAGGAGATCTGTAAGAAGCGCGGGAGGAATTCATCACCACCATCGCCAAAGGAGTAATCCATCATCGGTATTGGCATCCCCTTGGTTTGTTCCAAGCTTGGGGGAGTGCCGCGGTATCACATCATCACCACCTTTTACTTTTTACTATCAAGTAGTGTCATATCATGAGTAGGGAAGTTATCGTATAAGATGGGTTGCAGTGTGGAAATATCTCTCCTTTAGTTTGTCTATGTATCCCTTGGTGTGAGTTATCGTTATGGAATATTAATGAGAAGTCTTATCATTTACATATTGCACACCTTATTTTAGTTTGCAATATCTGCTATATGATTGATCTTGATTTTAGTATTGGTACCACTTTGGGAGCATTGAGTAAATCTATTTGGTTTTGGCAAACTTAGCAATGGTCAATAGCAACAACACTTTGAGTTCAAAAAGAATAGAGCAAATACATGTAGAAGATGTTATTATCTTTCTTATTAGTTCTTAGCTTAGTATTCTGAAGTTAAAACTATTTGTGCTTACAAGTAAGGTGCATGATTATTTCTATCACATGTATATTTGTTTGTTTCCCTCAACTCTTATGCTTGCTATTTAAACCTTGCTAGCCAAAGACCTGTACTGAGAGGGAATACTTCTCGTGCATCCAAACCTGAACCCAAACCTATGCCATTTGTGTCCACCATACCTACCTAATGCATGGTAATTTCTACCATTCCAAGTAAATACTTCATGTGCTACCTTTAAACAATTCAAAACTTATTACTTCTTATTTGTGTCAATATTTTATAGCTCATGAGGAAGTATGTGGTGTTTTATCTTTCAGTCATGTTAGGCAGCCCCCACTAAAGGACTAGTGGCTTCATCCACTTATCCTATAATTTTGCAATAAGAGCTGGCAACGGGGTTCCCAGCCCCAATTAATCAACTTTCATTAATAATTCTCTTCACATGTTTTGCCCCGATTCATCGAGAAGCAACTTAATTTTGCAATAGACACTCCTCCATGGTATGAGATTGTTGGAAGGCACCCGAGGATTCGGTTAGCCATGGCTTGTGTAAGAAAAGGTTGGGGGGAGTGTCATCCTTAAATAAACTAAAGTACATATGTAAACAAAAGAGAAGAGGGATGATCTACCTTGCTGGTAGAGGTAACGTCCTTCATGGGAGCCGCTCTTTGGAGGTCTGTTTGGCAAGGGGGTTAGAGTACCCGCTACCAGTCGTTGACAACAGCAAACACCTCTCAAAACTTTACTTTTATTATCTTTATATGATTTCAAAACTGAAAAAGCTCTAGCACATGATTTAATCCCTGCTTCCTCTCGCGAAGGGCCTCGTCTTTTACTTTATGTTGAGTCGGTAAACCTATTTCCCTCCATCTCAAGCAAGCATTTGAGTTGTTGTGATCAAACTATTATATTGTGATTTGCTTCATCATGTCTTTACTCTTTCTTGTTTAGTACAAGTTTTACCTGAATGAATATAGCTTTGAAAGTCATCAATGATTAATATGATTGAATATGCAAGTTTACCATAAGCTTTAATATGAGAGCGCTGCTCAATAGATAAGTATAATCTGTTAAATGATCTCTGACCAAGAACAAAGTTTGCCATCACCAATTATGATTTCTTATGCACCTTTATTTGTGATTACCTTATACTTGTTTCAAGTTGAGTTATATGAGGAAGTTGTTTACTATAATGTCTTGTGTGAATGAATATGATGCTTCTTGTCCGTATTTTATTTATCTACTCTTCACTCCATAAACATGTGGTCCTGTTTACCGAGTTCAGTTTCGCTTGGGGACAAGCGAAGTCTAAGCTTGGGGGAGTTGATACGTCCAATTTGCATCACTATTTTATATCATAATTTGCTCGTTATTCATTGATATATTTCATATTGGGACACAATACTTATGTTATTTCATCTATTTTGCATGTTTCATGATTATTTGAAGATCGAGCACTCGGAGCCGGGATTCTGCTGGAAAAAGCACCGTCGGGATGCAATATTTCGGAAGATCAACTGTGGAAGGAAATTTTACCAAAAATCCTATTTTTCCAGATGACGAAGGAAGCCAGAAGGGGGAGCTGAGAGGACCCAAGGTGGGCCCACGCCATAGGGCGGCGCGGCCCATGACCTGGCCGCGCCACCATGTGGTGTGGGGCCCACACAGCCCCTTTTGCCTCCTTTTCTTCGCGAAACTCTTCGTCTCGAAAACCTAAGCCACAGAGGAATCCTCACGAAGGGTTACAGCCGCCTCTGCGGGGCGGAGAACACCAGAGAGAAAAGAGCTCTCCGGCGGGCAGGAATCCGCTGGGGAAATTCCCTCCCGGAGGGGGAAATTGACGCCATCGTCACCGTCATCGAGCTGGACATCATCTCCATCACCATCATCATCATCTCCACCATCATCACCGCCGTCTCCACCGCTGGACATCATCACCACTGTAGCAATTTGGGTTTGATCTTGATTGTTTGATAGGGGAAACTCTCCAGTATCGATTTCTACTTGTTATTGATGCTATTGAGTGAAACCATTGAACCAAGGTTTATGTTCAGATTGTTATCCATCATCATATCACCTCTGATCATGTTCCATATGATGTCTCGTGAGTAGTTCGTTTAGTTCTTGAGGACATGGGTGAAGTCTAAATGTTAGTAGTGAATTATGGTTGAGTAATATTCAATGTTATGATATTTAAGTTGTGGTGTTATTCTTCTAGTGGTGTCGTGTGAACGTCGACTACACGACACTTCACCATTTATGGGCCTAGGGGAATGCATCTTGTACTCGTTTGCCAATTGCGGGGTTGCCGGAGTGACGTAAACCTAAACCCCCGTTGGTATATCGATGCGAGGAGGGATCGCAGGATCTCGTAGTTTAAGGCTGTGGTTAGATTTATCTTAATTACTTTCTTGTAGTTGCGGATGCTTGCAAGGGGTATAATCACACGTATGTATTAGTCCTAGGAAGGGCGGTACATTAGCATAGGTTCACCCACACAACACTTATCAAAACAATGAAGATTAATCAACTGTATGTAGCGAAAGCACTAGACTAAAATCCCGTGTGTCCTCGAGAACGTTTGGTCATTATAAGTAAACAAACCGGCTTGTCCTTTGTGCTAAAAGGATTGGGCCACTCGCTGCAATTATTTCTCTCGCAATTTACTTACTTGTACTTTATTCATCCGTTACATCAAAACCCCCGAATACTTGTCTCGTGAGCATTTACAGTGAATCCTTCATCAAAACTGCCTGTCAACACCTTCTGCTCCTCGTTGGGATCAACATTCTTACTTATCGAAGATACTACGATACACCCCCTATACTTGTGGGTCATCACGCCCCCCCCCCCTTGGGCCGCGCCGCCCTGTGGGGTGGCCCCCCTCTGGCAGCCCTCCGGCCTTTCTCCGGTGCTCTGGAAGCTTCCGGGAATTCTAAGACTTTCGGCGTTGATTTCGTACGATTCCGAAAATATTTCCTTACTAGGATTTCTGAAACCAAAAACAGCAGAAAACAGCAACTGGCCTTTCGGCATCTCGTCAATAGGTTAGTTCCAGAAAACGCATAAAAATGATATAAAGTGTGAACAAAACATGTAGGTATTGTCGTAAAACAAGCATGGAACATCAGAAATTATAGATACGTTGGAGACGTATCAGATGTGAATACCTTTTACCTTACCTCCCCGGCAACGGCGCCAGAAAAATAGCTTGATGTCTACGCACGCTTCTATTCCTGTAGACAGTGTTGGGCCTCCAAGAGTAGAGGTTTGTAGAACAGCAGCAAGTTTCCCTTAAGTGAATCACCCAAAGTTTATCGAACTCAGGGAGGTAGAGGTCAAAGTTATCCCTCTCAAGCAACCCTGCAATTAAGATACAAGAAGTCTCTTGTGTCCGCAACACACCTAATACACTTGTCAGAGGTGCACTAGTTCGGCGAAGAGATAGTGAAATACAAGTAATATGGATGATTGTAAGTAGTAATTGCAATCTGAAATAAAAATGGCAGCAAGCAAACATGTAGCAGAACTTGCTGGAAACGGTGTTTCAATGCTTGGAAACAAGGCCTAGGGATCATACTTTCACTAGTGGACACTCTCAACAATGATCACATAACTGAACAAATAAATGCTAATCTCAAACACTCTCTTGTTGGATAACAAACACCATTCATTGTGTAGGGCTACAAGAGCACCCTCAAGCCGGAGTAAACAAGCTCCACAACGTCCGGCGTTCATATTAAAGTAACCTCTAGAGTGCATAATAGACCGTTGCAATTTAGACCGAGTACTAACATAGTATACACACTGTCAACAATAGCTATGAAAGGGGGAATAGATCACATCAATACTATCATAGTAATAGTTAACTTCATAATCTACAAGAGATTACAATCATAACCTACGCCAAGTACTACATGATGCACACACTGTCAACTTTACATCATGGAGGAGGAATAGACTATTTTAATAATATCACTAGAGTAGCACATAGATTAATAGTGATACAAAGCTCATGATCACATAAAGATTACATGAGAGAGAGAGAGAGATGAACCACATAGCTACCGGTAGAGCCCTTAGCCTCGGGGGAGAACTACTCCCTCCTCATCATGGGAGACAGCAACGGCGATGAAGATGGCGGTGGTGTCGATGGAGATGACTCTGAGGGCAATTCCCCGTCCCGGCGGCGTGCCGGAACAGAGACTTCTGTCCCCCGAAACGGAGTTTCGTGATGGCGGCGGCGCCTCTGGAGTCTTTCTGGAGTACGATTGATTGATTCAGGGTTTTCGCGTCGCGAGGGATTATATAGGCGAAAGGGCAGCGTCGGTGGAGTCCCGAGGGGCCCACACCATAGGGTGGGGCGGCCCCCTCCTGGCCGCGCCGGCTGATGGGGAGGAGGCCCTGGGCCTCCTCTGGCCTGGCCCTTCTGGCTCCATGAGTCTTCTGGCGGAATAGAATTTCTGTGATTTTTCTGAATTTTTCCGAGCACTTTGGTTTTTGGGCCTTTTCTGCAATAAACAGACATAATAAACAGAAACTAGCAATGTGGCATCTTGTTAATAGGTTAGTCCAATAAATGCCATAGTATGATATAAAGTGCATATAAAACATGTAGATATTGTCATAAAACTAGCATGGAACATAAGAAATTATAGATACGTTTGAGACGTATCAGCCACCTCGCCCTCGTCGGCAGACCCGCCTCTGTGCCACCTCGCCCTGCGCCCTCGTCGACAGCCTTGCCTCAGCGCCGCCCTCGTCGAGTTTCACGCGCCTTGCCCCGACCCTGACACCGGCTACCCCAACCCTTCGGCGCCCTTACGGCTCAACATCCAGCGCACCAAGACGCAAAACGAAAATGATTCAAAAAATAAAATCGCAAATAGAAATGTGGTGCCAGTTTTCAAAAAATACCTGTGTCGCACTCTTAGTACGCCACAGGTTATTACTACGAGTGCGTACTAGCAAGGGCATACGGCTGCTGCTCCACAGACACCAAAACACAGGTCCTTCGCACACGTGGAAAGGGCCTCGCTGCCGCCTTCAAACCGTGCAGGCAAGGCACATCGGCAACCACCGGTGGCGGCGAGGGGATGGAGATGGGTGAAGGGGGGTAAGTTTGGCAAGGGTTTGGATCGCGTCCGGAGTTGCCCGTGACAGCGACCCAGGAGGCAGTTTTTCAACTCGTGCCGACAGCCGTGAAAAGATGCAGTGTATGTTAAATTTTCGTGTAAGTATAACAGAAAAGATGCACTGCAAGTTGAAAGCAACACTCCTGAACTTTTATTCATTGAGACATTAGGGAGCAATAACAAAATCAATGTGAAGCAGAAAGCCAATTCAAATGATTCATCAATTTGGGACCTTAGAAGAAGAATGCTTGAAAAATCAGAAAACGAGGATTCGGCTAGGGGTGGCTACATATATGATCTTGGATCCAAGGACGAGCTGCAAAGGCCGATTCTGCCATCGATGCCGATCGGTACATTTTCCACGTCCGTGCATTTCCCTGAACGAGGATCATACAGTCGTAAAACCGCCGCCGATCCGTAGTCAGGACGGTAGTAGAAGAGCAGATTTTCACCGGCTCGCATCACCCTCAAAGGCACAAGGTCGACGACGCGATCCGTCGGGAGATGGACGATACGATCCACCCGGATCGTGTAGGCCTTGACCCAAACGTTCTTGCTGGTGTCAGCCAGGAGCCATAGGTTCACGGTGTGCCGCCTTGCATGAGCCATACACACGGCGCCATTGAGCTCGGCTAAGCTGATTTCCTCCTTGCGCCTGAAAACTCCTTTTGGTCCGCGGATGGCCGTCCACTCCTCGCTCTCCAGGTCAGAGCAGAGTATGCCGTGCCGCCATGGGGACAGAAAATGTAGGACACCGTCGACCGCGACTCCGTCGTCGAAGTCATACGAGTCGCATACCTCGGGCGGCGGCGACTGCGTCCGCCTCCACCCGGAGCCGCTGGCTACCGTCAGGACCTCGCATGTCAGACGGTCGTGACCAAGCCAGAAGGACCGGGACACGATGCGGATGACCTTGAGCACGCCGGACCGGGCGGCGCGGCCGAAGCCGAACCACGTGGTTACGTGGTCCGCTGCCTCGGCAGCCGGTCCCGGGCAGCTCAGGATCGTTCCACCGCTAGCTAGATCGATCACTCTGATGGCGGCGCCCCAGTCGTGGCCTGGGCGGGAGGTGACGAGGACAAGATCGCCGAGGCTCGCGCGGAACGTCCACAGACCGCCTAGGTCGACGAGGCGCACGACGTAGCCGTCCGTGTCCATGATCTGCACGGACGTGGTGGCCATCGTGCCGCCGCGGGTGGACTCGGTCACGGCGACGAGCAGCGGCTCGGCGCGGGACCTGTGCTCGGCGATGAAGGCCGGGTCAGAGATTAGGGCGCGCCAGGACGTGCACACGCACCGGCATCGTCTCAGGAACTTGGCCGGTAGCCACGAGAGGATCTCGAAGACCACGTCCGCCGGTGGCGGGAGATGCGTGCTGGCCGCGGCGGCGGAGTGACGGCCAAACCGGCCTCGCTTTGGTGCCATGGCAGCAGCGCTGGCCCGTCCTAGCTCCGCAAGGTGGAGAGACCTTTAATCGGCCCGCTTGATCTGACATTGGTGAGAACATATCGGATCGGTCAAAACGAACGGAACCGTATCTAGACGAATTCGTACTACACTATTTGCAAATTAAATTTGGATACGAGAGCAAATTAATTGTAAATTGTTCGGCTGCAGCCTTCCGATTATGATCGGACATCTCATTACAACCTCTTCCTAATGTTGCTCCTCGAACTTCTAGGAATTTTTCGAAAAAAAAAAATCTAGTAATTCGATCCCAATATCCCATGTTGGGGTTCACATTCAAAAGTAATAATATTTGCAGCGTATTAGAGATTTAGCATCGCAAATGTCACATTCTGCTCTTAGTTTCAGTCATCAACCAAATCATATCATTGACAGAAAAACACCGAAACCACCGTTCCATGTATTACTTCAAGAAGATCTACATTGGTGAACTCATAGGTGTAGAAACAAACATTTCTGAATCTAAAAACAGAGGATATATGCAGTTTGACGACTCTCATAACAAAGGATAGCCGGGCACTTTGCTTTACAGAGATTTAGAACTATCACAATTCACAAACATGTCATAACATTCTACTCTTTGTTGCAATCATCCACAAGTCTTATCGACGGAAGAAGAGCGTTGTTCCAGGAGTGGTATACAAAACGGGGGGACTGCTAGATGCTCGTGAAATCAATTCAATATAAGCGATTCGGTATGCTGTTTGGTCTGCGAGTGGCGATTTTTGCTTAGCTAGAAACTGACTGTCGTTAGAAGCACTCATCTACTCGCAAGTTTCTTCTGCTGCGGAGGCACTTAACGCCTCGTCAAATTGGAACCATACGCCACGATCTTCATGTTGCGGAATGTCTCTGAAATCTCTTCGTTCCTGAACGTTGCGTCTCTTAAGTTGAATGTCCATATACTATCGCATTTCCTGTAAGAGTGTAGATGGCCCTGCCAAGACAAGATGAATAACATCATGTAAATGCAGCCAAGTGTCGATGATAAGATGATTACAGACTGCTCATAAATTTCAGCAAGAAGCATATGTATATCTACCTACTCGAAGCTTGCAAAGTAGGTAAGCATGGTAAACACAAAGTAACTACCTGAAACAACACAAAATGTGTTATGCAACTTCAGTCAGTAAGGAATCTGTCATTGCACATGATAGCAATACAGTGGAACACATGTTGTTGTCCAAAAATTTGCAAGGTAGGAAGAACAATAGTCCACATACATCGATGCTGATCATGTCGCACAGAGTTTATCTTCGATAGCAAGAAATTATTATGAGCACATATTTACATTTTTATGTTTCAGAAAAAGCAAACAGATTCGCCCAAAAGGCGTTAACCTATGATGCTGTGTCCCTCGTCCACATAAGGTTTAACCACCTGCCTAATTCAGCTATTCAGCAAGTTCAGGCTTCTCTTTTTCATAGGATGATGAGAAATCTGCAGCTAAAAGAGCATTTGCGCTGTGGCGACTCGGAGAATGACTTGCCAGGTTATTTACTTCATAAGTACAAGTTCAGTACACAAGTGTGGTTCGCATCAGTAGTGAGTACACTGGCAGGTAGTAGCAACCATGATCCCTTCAAACTCTGAACTTATAATGAATGTATGTCTGTTTGTCACCAAACAGAGATTCAGTAGTGTAGTATCGAACCTTGAAGATGGCCTTGCTTGTCACCTTCTGATCCAGTGCGGCGCTCATGGACTGAAAACAGAAAAACAATGCACGCAATGTCAAAACGCCCGGGGACTTATCAGACTTAAGAACATGTCTGCAGTTAGCGTTCACGGACGAACCTCGTCGAACTGCAGTAGGACCCGGATGACGAGCTCGCGTGTGATTGTTCCGTCGTGGACCATCTCGTCCAGCGCTTCAGTTAGGCTCTTACCAACGGCAGAGCTTCTGCATTGTTGGTGATTGAATCCTTGGTGTATCACAGGTTTTTTTGGCAGATCAAACCACCTACGTCAGTGTTTTGACCAAAAGAACCACCACTAATCATGCACTTGTCTGTGGGTTGTGTACTGTGTAAAATTAACTGTGGACTGTGTGAAAGTCTTAGAGCATCTCCAGCCGCGTCCCCCAAACCGTCCTCTAAAGGAATTTGGGGCGCGCCGGACAAAAAAACCGTTCCAGCCGCGTCCCCCAAAGCCCATTTTTGTCCGGCGCGGCCCGATACGTTGTCCGGCACCCCGAGCCCGTCCCCGTCCCACAGGGGACGCTCCGGGGACGCCGGACACACCGAAAAGCGAGGCGAACCGACGCGGGCCCGACGCGTCAGCGGCTCGGACGCTCAGCCGCCGCCTACGTAGCGACGGTGCAGCTTGCCGGGAAGCGGAACCATCGCATTGGCAACCGCGTCGACGACGCGGCAACCGCCGGAATGGAGTCGGGACTCCTCGAAGAGCAACCGCCGCTCTTTTCGACTTCGCGCCGCCGTTGATCCGCGCTCAATAAGACCCGAACGTCGGCGCTTTTGGATCTTCACCGGGCGCATCCGACACCTCCGGCGACGATGAGCTACATCTCCGAGCTCCCGTCCGACACCTCCGGCCGAGGGAAAGCCCGCCGGATGGCGCCATTGGTGGGAGAAAGCTCCGACGCCCGGCAGCCGACGACGATTCCCTCCCGCCACTTGACAGCGCGGAGGAATGGATGGGCGTGGAGGAGGACGCGGAGGAAGAAGGGTCAGAGGAGGCGGCGGTGGCCCGTGCGAAGGCGGAGGCGGACGCAAAGGCCAATACCGCCAAGGCCAAGGCCAAGGCCAAGGCGCAGCCGGCGAGCACCGGCGACAACGAGGAGGACTCCGACGCGTCGGCCGACACCGCCTCTTCGGAAGAGGTGACGAGCAGGAAGCGCCACCGTGATGACGACGACGAGGCGGGGCCATCATCGAAGAAGAAGAAGTAGTAGTTTAAAATAATTTATATGTAATTTAATTATGTTTTTTCGAAGTTTTATATGTATTTTGTTTATGTTGAACCGATTTGAATATTAGTAAAGAGTTTTATTCTATCTATTTAAATTATTTTTAATGTTTGGGGGCGGCGTTTGGGAGACGCGACTGGGGAGCGACGTCCCCCAAACGCGGCACCAACGAAATACGTCCCCCAAACGCTTAATCCGGCGCGCTTTGGGGGACGGTTTGGGGGACGCGGCTAGAGATGCTCTTAGGCTAGTCATAGGGGTAGTATCATAGGTAGTACCATACATTTTAGGCCCACAAAAATGATGATGTGGAGGATTAGAGTAACATAGGTGGATAATGTATCATAGCGCATGTTACGAGAAAAGTAAATGGAAAATAAATCGGGTATGTAGATTTACATTGAGATTCTACAAAACAATAAATTTGTAAGTTTATGATACTACTCTATAATACCACCCACTATAGAGATAATATCATAGACAAATATCATATGCATGATACTAGTATATGATACTATGCATTATGACCAGTCTTATTAAGAAACAGTAAAATTGAAACAGCTAGGCCTCTTCTCAGCGATTTGACGTCCGTGGCCGTTGGATTGAGCTGCTGAGCGTGCCAGATTGATTGGGGTCGATCGGTTACTCCGCAATGGCCTTTTAACCGTCCGTTTCAGCCGGCCCACCATTGCAGGGCTGCTTCTCCGAAGATTAATCTGCCCTTTCTCTGGTGAATCGGGCTGATTTCATTCGGGGAAGTTACTGATTTGCATATGGGCCACTGCGCTGCGAGCAGGTTTTAGTGGCCTTTTGATCACCAGACTAGGCCACCTTTTATGGATTGTTTTGACCAGCTTAGTTCTCTCTGCCTTATTACCACCTGGCCCATCGTCGCTTCGTTCTCCTTCAGCACCTTCGTGCGCCGCAAAGCAAGGGGAAGTAATGACGAGGAAACGGACTACGCCGTCTCCCATTTGCTCGGAGTGGAGGTGCGTTACTCCGCATATAGCTGCCTTAATCGCTCGGTTTCTCTTTATATATAGTGCTTCGGTAGACATCTCTCTTGCCTAGGATTGCTTTTGCGGCTGACCTCTGTCCTCCGGGTGTATCGTCGTTCATGTTACTCGGGCACTTTGTTTTTGTTTCAGGAACTCCTGGGCTCATTGATGTGAATTGATGTACTACGGCTCGATTTGGCGGGAGGATCCCAAGGTTATGCAGTCTATCGATTCTCCTTGTGTCGTTCCCCACCTTGATACGTCTCCCGAGTCTGATTAGTTTCAGTACTTTTTTCTTTGAATTTCCTTTGGCTGTCGCTGCAGCATCAGGACGCGGCCGGGCTTGGAAACCTCCACTCCCATGGCGCTTCCTGCCTCACGGCACTAAAGAAAAATCTGATCCGCCGGCTTGGCCGCGAAGAGGCTAAAGTACCCACCACAACTCGCAATAATTGTTGGGAATTGTTTAGTTTTGGGTTTACTCGATCAGTCGATCTGGTAGTGGATTGTTTTGTTGGGGTTTGACAGGAGAAGGGTGGAGCGAGGGTGCTCTCGAGGACAACATGCGAGATGTTGGATGTGGCTGTGGTGGACACCATCAATGGTGCGCATATATAGCTGCAGCACACGTACATTAGAAGCGCTCAGCGGAGGGGTCATCTAGGATTGTAGTCCAGGTAAGAGGGAGTTCATATATGGCAGACACAGTTCTAACTTCAAACTTTGGAGCGTATACTTAGATGTGTACGCGATTGTATCATTGTATGGACCACTTCGTCATACACACATGTAGAAGATCAGATTTTCTTTGTTGGACATAGCAAACTTTCACGCCCGGTTTTCTTGTGGGCATTGAGAATCTCATATAATTGTTGGCTCCAACATGACACTCAGGTAGTATCGTTCATGATTTTGGAATATTACTTTTGGATAGACTCACGAAATTTGAGTTGTATAATTTCATTCGATAAGATTTGTAAATGCGTATCGATTTGTTATATTCACGGTCATGCTTCTTGAACAGCGACGCCCGCGACTGGATGCGAGACTGCACGAGCAGCCAGGCGAAGAACTTGGCCTTGGACGGGGCGAACCCACCCCAGACGAAGTCCGCAAAGGGAACATCGACCCCGCCAAACTGCATCAGCTTATAAAGCTCGCCGACGGCCAGCTCGCCGGTTCGCTTGGCGCACATAGTGAGCACCCGAGAGTCAGGCAGCTCCGATAGCCGCAGGGCCTCGACACGGGGGAGGAGAGCGGTGAACTCTCGCTCACCCACGGTGGACAGCCTGGGCGCAAGAGCCCGACGGAGCCCGCCGCGCACCACCGCGGCGACAGAGGCGTGCGGTTGGGCGGCATGAGAAAACAGCGCCGGCAGGGCGTGGCAGAGCGCGCCACACCCGGCCCAGTCGTCCATCCAGAAGCCGATGCGCTCACCATCCCCAAGCGTGACCTTGGAGATGCTCCTGTACAGGGGCATGAGAGCGGCAAGGGCAGCCCAGTGTGCACCCACGTCGCTCCTCTTGCCAGCAGCGATGGGCCCGGCGACGGAGCGCCATGCCCAGCGAGCCCAGGGAGACAGGGGACCGTGTGCAGCCGGTGGAGGAGCTTGACCTGGAGGCAAGCATTCCGCATCGTCAGGCACTTGATCCCAAGCCCGCCTTCGTTCTTGGGGCGGCACACTTGTGTCCAAGCGACGAGGCACTTGGCGCCAGAAGCACGCCCGTCGAAATTCCAGAGGAAAGCCCTCCGGAGAGCGTCGATGGCGCGGAGGAGGGCCGGGGGAAGCTCCAGGGCCCCCATAGCATAGGCTGGTAGGGCATCGAGCACGGCATTCAGCAGCACAATCCGGCCGCCCGAGGAGAGGAGAAGCGAGCACCACCCGGACAGGTACTTGTCAATCTCGGCAATCATCGGGGAGAAATGAGCCATACGAAGCTTTCCACTGGACAGCGGCAGCCCCAAGTAGGTCTGCGGGAAACCCTCCACTCGGCAGCCAAGAATCGCCTGCATCTCATCCGCTAACTCCTGAGTGGTGTGCATGGGGAGGCGCTCTGCCCCATCTGCGAGAGCGAAAGGGAAACGGCGACACACCTCATCTTCGCATGTCCCTTCGTGCGCCGCTTCTGGGATGCGATCGGCTGGAGCTTTCCCGTTGATGCGGATGTGCGCCGGCTGTTCGCCTACGACACCCCCGCACCCCGTGGTTCGAAGGCGGCCTCGACTCTCACCATCCTCCTCTGCTGGAATATTTGGAAACACCGCAATGGGGTTGCCTTCCGCGGTGAGCGTGCTAGCCTCCCTCGCCTCCTCTCCATGTGCCGCGAAGAAGCTGCTCTTTGGGAGCTCCGTGCTCCGGCTGCCCTGCGTGATGAGGCTGTTGCCTGGCCCTCTCTCCTTGGCCCTGTGTAATATGCTGGTGCTTGCAGCTACTCTCCTCCCCACCCCCCTGTGTGTTTCCCTCTCTCTCTCTATATCTCTCCTGCTGTAAAGAACGTGGCCCTTTGTGCCGGTTGGAAATAGAAATTCAGGTGGGGATCCTCTCCCCCCCGGTGAAAATTCAAAAAAAAAAAATATTCACGGTCACTCTGAGACTGCATCTGTATGATTCATGGGTGGCAGCACTTTGATTATGCCGTAAGTATCTTTGATGAAAATTGATTGATCGATGTCAATTGTATTGTACTTCAGTCTAGGGACAAATTAATCTCGCCTTCCTTCTGTCTTTCGTATTTAATCATTTGAAAACAGCACAAGGCAGAAATTACTATAGTTACACATTAGTATATTTTTTTACTTGGGTTTCCTCTTGGTAGTAGATTTAAGAACTAACTGAAATTACGTTATCGTGGGTAATATTGCTAGAACTATGGTGCCCAAGAGTTTCTAATGTAGACGTTTTGCATAAAGTGCATGGTGCGCTGTTCCGAAGATACTAAACAGGAAACAGTCCACTATCCATGCATGCATGCAAGGTCCCATTAGGTTTATGGGAAATTAGGCGCGTGTAAAGAAGTGGAATTTTATTATCAGATAAGGGCACTTCTTTGGATTTTTATATCCGAATACAATGGCACAATGGGGTTTCCATGAAAATGTATGCAAACCCTCCTTCATATTTCGTATGACGAGAACTACATTGGAAAAATATAGCCATTCCCAATATAAGTTTGTATTGTTGATTGGCTTAGCTACTCAGTTCACATCTTTGTTTTTTTGTGCACACTCTAATATACTTGCCACTGATGTTCTGTGAGTTTGCTTATAATCATTGGTTAACGAGGTGATTCGGAATGAGCACCCCTTTTGCAGTGGCGGAGCCAGAACATCAACCATGTATAGTCATGTTAAAGTTGCGTAGTCAAATACATATATTTGTATAATTTTTAAATTATTTTATACATATTTTAAGCTTGTATTACCAAAAAACTGTGTAGTCAAATGACTACACAGCCTAAGGGTGGCTCCGCCACTGCCCTTTTGCATAATTAGTGATATTATAAAATGTATAGAAAATTATTTATGTTAATGGACCAGTTATAAATTCTAAAAATTATGCCCTATCACCTATCATGGCATTGTCTGAAGCTGTTGAATCTTAACAGTGTAATAACTTCTGTAAACCACATTGCTTTTCCTTAAAATGTACGGGCGCAGCAACGAGTGTCATCATGGTCTAGTAAGCCATTTGGTAAAACTAGCTATCTGAACTGTGGCTGTGAGGTAAATTTCTTCAATATCCCTAAAGAGCTGAGAGATTGTTTATGGACCGTTTGGTGACCTCATTACATGTTAACCTAGCTGCAAATGATTATTTGGTTCAGTCGATAGACGCCCGAAGGCGTGTCCTTCCTGTGTAATTATTTGGTTCATTGGTTCAGTCTGTAGATGCCCGAAGACCTTCCTTGCCGTGTAATCTAGCCGCAAATCATCTAGTTGTGGGCTGTCTTTATTGTTTTCTTCATGGACAGGGACCATGTTCCTTTCCGCGTAATTATTCGTGCTGTAGCTACCAACACCATGAACATTGTTATTTAGTTCAGTCGGTAGACGCCAAAAGACGTGGTCAAGTCCAATCTTACAAATCAATAAGAGCATCTCTTATACGACGTTAGAAATCTGATTTCATGCACTGAGTTTTCCCTTTTGTATTATATGAGTTTTCATTGTCCCAGTCTATGGATCCGATTGCAGAGTGTGGACAACGGCACTGCCCAAGCATGCCCCCCTTCTTCATGGACAGCGAACCTGAAGCTGGCCTACCTTGCTCTTCTAGCTTTCTTTCCTACGGGGAGTGTCGGAACCTGCTGCTTCGATGGCTCAATAGATGGAGTTGTACTAGGGTCGCTAGCAAGACCTTTGCAGCGACCAAACTCACCTGTTTGATATCAAAGAAATATCATATTAAAACTTTATAAGGATATCATCAGCGACGAAACATATGTATAGAAGTGAAATTCATGGATGGTATCAGAACATGTATCCTACTTCTAGCAATCTGAGTAGCTGCTAACAGAATATCTTTATCCACCCAGTGGTACCACGAATCATTAACTCTTTTTTTTTTAAAGCGTCGATTTCATAATATTCCATTCGATAATTATTATCATCTTCAGGTTTGGCCAAAACTGTTTGTCTGGCAAACTCTCTTTAATTTGTAGCCCAAACGTTATATCTATCTTACAATTACTAAAAGACGTTTTTTGAAAAAAAAGGTTTGCCCAAACAGTCTAATGAAGCTATATCCATATTACTGCATTTTCTTCTTTTAAAAGGTTGTATTCTCTTTTGCATGAAACAGACTGCATTTAGTCTTCGGATATCCATAAATATTCTTACACTGCTGCTCCTACTACTCTGAACATGCATTTATGTAAGGCTGTTAGTGGAAAATAATATGTCTGAATTAAGGAAGGGCTCCATTACACTCATCCGTCACCAAGACTAGCGGGATTAAAAGCAGGTTTTTATGCAATATGATCTGTATTTATTTTAGAATTTGTGTTCTGTACCGAAGTAACCTAATATCATACTTATGTTGGTCCAATCAGGTATTGGTCGCTATTTCAAATGGTATGGTGACCATAATAAACAAACAAATTTAGTTTTGGCAGTAGCTATGAAACCTAATAAAATGAAATGAATTTTCTTGCTTATAGACCGGACACAAATGTTAATAGGAACAAAGAATTTGTTAGTATGGCCTAGTTTGTGAAACCTGAAGCAGTAAGTCGCAAACTACCAATTGAATACTGAGTACGGCCCAGTTTCCCGTGGAAAAGAAAAGTGTACTCAGTAGATTAATAGGAGCAAAGAATCCAATCAGAATGAATTCATATCTTCCTTCTATTCAATGTTCTACCACAAAGGTGGTTAAACTTGGTGAACACAAATGTAAGTCTGAAAACATGCATTTCATTGTTCATACCAATTATGATAAAAAGAAAACAACTCACTCAGTCGCACAGATCTGAACGTCTAAGCCTTTATAGGACTACTTGGTCAAATTGGAGGATAGGGAGGACATTGACAGACTACTCATGAATATCAGGCAAGCATGACATTATTTGTCCAGAGGTTGCAAATGTTGCAATGTCCAGTTGATCTTGTGTGATCTGCCCTAAAATAAGCTAAGGTTTGGCACATCTTCTAGTATTCTCCATGATTGTCGGCATCGTATCCATAGGAAGTGTTCTATTAATTTCTACTAATAGAGGACTAAATGATATTCTTAAGTTGTAGCAACATAATTTGCTATAGCAAAAGACACCTACAATTAAGTAATTATAACAGAAAGAGCAAAACAGCTAGTAAGTACAATGATTGATAAAAGGGAAGAAATTAAGCTAAGATTTAAGTTTAAGTTATTATTAGTGAAAATTTCAGAGAAGAGCAAAGGTATCATATAGCAGCCATGTAACGAGTACCTGAAGAGTAGAAACTTGTGAAAGGATGATATTGGCGTGCCATTGCGCTTTCACAGAGTTTACTTGGCTGCATCGAGTCGAGTTGAACAATGAAGATAGTGTGGTTGAAGTTGAACTTTATAAGAATTGCATCATCATCCTCGACATAACCCACTATCAGAGCTTTCCCAGACAAAATATTTGGCAGCAGCTCAAGATGAACGGTCTTCCGCATGATCCATACACCAGCACCACAATCGACTTTCCAATCCCACAACTGGAGGTTGGGGTATGACAATGTGGCGGCTCCAACGCCACCATCCTCTCCCTGGATGATCTGGCTGCAATGTATGTCAAAATTTGGAACAGGAAGCCTGTCGATCAGGGACAGACTCTGCCTACCAGTATCAAACTCGAGTATTTTCATACTACCATACGTATCTGGAAGCCACCAGCAAAGCGAAGCACCAACAAGGGTTGCTGGGCGATAAAAATCAACGTTACAGTTAAACTGCTTCGCCACCGAGATGAGACCGCTCCACTTGCCGGTCTCCGACGAGTAAACGCAGGCAGAGGTTCGGCCTGCGTGTTCTTGGAAGAAGGTTTGCACCAAAACTAGCTTGAAGGGGCTGGAGTGGCAGCCCCCGTGCACGTGCCCCTGCCTGCCGTCAGCGCAGAGCACGGCCCCTTTAGTCCTGGAAGGGTGGATGGAGCGCTCGCCGAACTCCGGCGGAACAGCGATGCGGCGCTGTTCCCCGGTAATGGGGTCGCACACGAGGACCTCGGGCTCCCTGTGGTTGAGGATGAGGAGGCGCCCGTGGCGGCACCCGAGAAGCGTGCCATGGTTGGGGTAGTAGGTCTGGGCGCCACGGCAGTCGGTCCGCAGGGTGAAGGTCAATCGCTCGCGGCTTATGCGGTCGGGAGGGTTGAGGACGGGGTTGAAAGAGACCCACCCACCGTGATCGTTGAAGACCCCGAGGAGGGGCGCCTTCCCGTGGTGGGCGCGGAAGCGGAGGAGGAACTCAGGGTCTGCGGCGAGGCGGCGCCACCGCTTGCAGACGAGGGAGACACGAGGCAGGGAGGAGGGCAACGGGGGCAAGCGGAGGAAGATCTCCTGGAGGATGTCGCCGCTGTTGGGCGGGGCGCCGGGAGGGGAAGCCGCTCTGGCCGCAGCTTGCCGGCGGCGGCGGTAGCGCGTCTCGTAGGCGTGCTGGGTCATGCTGGATCACGGGGAATTGGAGTCGGAGATACGCACGAGCGGTCGACAGGAATTGAATGAGGGGCGCGGCTAGCGGGCGGCCGCATGCCCAATTGTCAAACCGAGCGGCCGGCCCAAAAAGGAAAGTACCTGTCGGGTTGGCTGAAAAAGGAAAGCCACCTGGTCCACCACCTGCGTGCCGGTTGGCTCTTTCTGGCACGCACCAGATCCCGAAAAAACAGGGCGGGAGATCCTCCCTCCAATCCCCGCCCAAACCTAGCTCCCCCCAGATCCCAGATCCCAACGCCCAGATCTGTCGTAAAACAGAACGAAAAACATACCAGCTCTTCGTCAACCTGCAGCTCCCAGCTCCGTTCAGGCCGTTCGTCTGCCTCCAGCTCCCCATCTCCCTTCGTACCCTTCCAAGCTCCCTTCGTCAAGCTCCCAAATCCCTTCGTCAACCTCCCAGCTCTCCATGTCTACGAACCAAGAACCGAGCATCTCCGGAGCAGTGAAGATTTCCAGTGGGATCTTCGGATCAGGTAACAAAAACTGAACAGAAACCTTCGGAAATTGCCTATAGATCCTCCTATTCCTCTCCCGATAGCCTTCTTTTTTCATCAAAGAGAAGCTATGGGACATACCTGCTAGTTGTCTGTGAAGTTTCTTGCCTATACAGTAGTAGGATTTTGCTCCTGCATCTAGATTGAAGTTTCCCATCTAGATTGGAAACTATCAGGCAACTTTTGTTCTTGTTAGCCATGCATACTATGTGCCCATGTAGTAACAGGCAAAAATACGGGCGAGAATATGCAACTGGTAGCCAATTTGAAGCAAGTACTATGAGGAACTCGCAAGCTGGTAATAATTCTAGGAAGAACAAGCAAAAAGGAAGCAACTTTGTTACCCATGCATGCAAATTCCTTGCCTAGTACAAGCAACAAGTAATGTTTCCCAGGCAACTTGTAAAAAATAGGGTGAAAATAGTAGAGTAAGCAACTTTTTAGCCTATGCATGCAACTTTCATGCATAAGAGAAGCAACAAAAAATGTTTCCCGGGCAACAAGTAATGTAGGATGACACAAAAGTAGAAGCGAGTAACTTTGTAAACCATGCATGGAAATTCAATGCTTAATAGAAGCAACAAGTAAATGTTTCCAGGCAACAAGTAATTTGCAGGTCCGCACTACGGCACATAGTAGAAAATAGAAGTAAGGATCCATCAACGAAAAATGGAACACATATTCAACGAGTGGTCTTGACATCTAGAAAGAACTCCATGCTATGTACAAATCCACATATCTGCAAACTAGAGCGTGCACCTAGCCAAGAAAAGTGTATTCTGTTCTAGGTAAAAGTAGCAATTGATGTTGAGGAAGTCATGATGTTGTCCTTTGCAATTCCTGTTGCACTTTATATCTTCTCTGTCAACGATGCCTATGTGTTTATAGAACAAGGTGTTAGTTCCAAGTCAAAAAATGTAGTTGTAAGAAGTAAATATTGCAGATGCAATACATAAGTAGTAAGGCATGAACATAAAAATTAGTATTATGTTGATAGCAACAAAAAAGTACTCACTGTCATCATCATCATCTTCCCTACAAAACCCACCTGTTTTTTGCTACATGTTTGTGCATGTTAGTTGCTCTGTTTGTGGTTGTTAGTTGCTTTGGTTGTGCATGTTAGTTGCTTCCATGCCCATGTTAGTTGCTTGTTTTCACTAACTATTTGCCCGAGTTACATTTTGTGTTGTTGTAATTGCTAAAAGGGTCATTTGTTTCTAGGTCCCTGGTACTCATGGAGTGGATTTCCTTGATCTAAATGAGGTTCCTTTTGATATTAATGAGGAACCCGGTATCTTACCTCCCAATTATTTTACACAACTCGTTGGATGAGGCAATTGACGAGTCTCCACAGCCCACTCGTGAACACTCACGCCCCGGTTGTTAATGTAGAACCTCGCTGCAACAAATACATACACAGGTCCTTTTGTTGCTCCTACGGACACTACTTCAATTGCACAAGATGGAAATGAGGATGAGGCTTCGTCCCAGCCAAATGACCCCCATGTTGGCATGCGCTATGATACGTTGGAAGGTGCTAAGGAGCACTACAATGCACATGCTGCAAGGAAAGGTTTCTCTGTGAAAGTAAATAGTAACAGGAGGTCTACAATCACCGGAGAAAAACGAAACAGACAGTTCACTTGCAACAAATTCAGGAGACCAAGGAAAGATGATGGTGGGGCTGAGTTGCAGGTTGATGTGGGGCCAATTCCTGATTCTGTGTCTGAAGATGAGGCTGATATTGAAAATGCAGAGCTTGCTTCCGTTGTGGCTGATCTTGCTGCTCAAGGGCGAAAAGAAAAGGCGCCCAAGAAGCGTAAAAGAGAAAATATTGTGCACACGTTTTGCAAGGCCCAGATGGTTGTGAAGTTAATTGATGGAAGGTGGGAGGTTATCCACTTTGTGCCTGAGCATAACCATCCACTTATCCACAAACCATCGCTCACAAAGTATCTGAGGTCACACCAAGGCATGCCAAAGGAGGAAAAGGAATTTGTGAAGAATCTTCACAATACAAATTTGACAACTGGTAAGTTTTTCAGTTTTGATACTGCAAATTTGTGTATGTTGCATGTGGAAAAAAATTTAGATGGTAAGAATCATTTGGAAAAGTAAAAAAAGAATGTGAAAGTAGTATTTGTAAAGTTGCATGAAAAGAATAACTAGTTGCATGTAATGGTTAGTAAGTTGCTCGCAAAATGGTCATGAAGTTGCCTGTTCTATTAATTTACTTGCAGACACTTGAATTGGTACTAGCCTGGAATGGTTCTATGATTTCATGGATTGTTTAGGTAGTTGCCTGGTTTACTTGTCAAATTCCAGGATATGTTGTGCAAGTTGTCATTGAAAAAATGCATGTAAAAATAGTTTGGAAAGTAATGCTCGAAAAATGTGAGGCAAAAAATAGTTGTGGACTATAATACAACCAACTAACCATTTCCTACTTTGTTTTCAATAACAGGTAAAATGATGGAAATCATGTCAGAATTTTATGGTTCAGAGTTGCTTGTGCCATACACAACCAAAACAATCACCAACTACTGTGCAACTCTGACTAGAGAAGAAACAAAAGATGGGGATCTGGGCTAAAGTTGTCGGCTACTTTGTAGAGCTTAAAGAAGAAAAGGATCCGGACTTTTATTTCCGGTTAAAATTGGACGACGAAGACAGGGTAG
This sequence comes from Lolium rigidum, assembly GCF_022539505.1. Taxonomy (NCBI): domain Eukaryota; kingdom Viridiplantae; phylum Streptophyta; class Magnoliopsida; order Poales; family Poaceae; genus Lolium; species Lolium rigidum. The sequence continues at coordinate 151,376,502 of NC_061509.1, forward strand.
AAAACATTTTCTGGGTTGATGGTGCTGCCCGGAAGGCATATGCGAGAGGCTTACCACGACTCGTGTCTCCTTTGATGCAACTTACTTGACAAATAAGTACAGTATGCCTTTTGCGCCATTCATTGGGATAAATAAACATGGGCGAGTCCATCATGTCTGGGTTGTGGATTTGTTAAGCAAGAATTGGCAACAAGCTATGATTGGTTATTTGAGAGTTTCCTTATTGCCATGAACGGTCTTGCCCCGGACAATATTATCACAGACCAAGATGGTGCTATGGCGGTCTCGATTGGCAGATTATTCCCATCGTCTGTTCACCGTAATTGTCGCTGGCACATAATGCAGAACGCACAGTTGAAATGTGGCCCTACACTGGGCAGGAACCCTGGTTTAGCTGAAGATTTCAATGATTGCATCGATTTCAGCTTTTCACCGGAGGAGTTTGAGGCAAAATGGGCTCGTTTGTAGGCAAGTGGCCGGTTGTTGGTGGTGCAAATTCTTACTTTACGACTCTCTATGCTAATCGTGCTAAGTGGGTACCATGCTACTTCAAGCACGGATTCTTCCCATTCCTGCGATCCACGCAACGAAGTGAGGGCTTTAATGCAATTCTCAAACGCTATACGAACCCAAAAAAGTCTATACTACACTTTGTAAAACAGTATGAGAAGTTGCAGACTCATGTACTTGTGAAAGAAGGGGTAATGATTACAGGACGGATTGTTTGGAACTTCGTCTATGGTCACCATTCCCTGTTGAGGAACATGCTTTCAAAGTTTACTGCAGAGACATATATTTGAGGTTCCGGAACGAGTTTGAGCTGATTGGGAGGTACAATGTGTTACCATTTGGTTGCAACTTTTACAAGCTTGAGCCAAACAGGGGATGGTGCGCAAAATATGGTTCTAGGACCTACTCGGTAACCGCTAATAAGGAAGAAGGGACGTATTACTTGTGAGTGCTCCAAGATGGACAGGGATGGTATACTTTGTTGCCACATCTTAAAGATCTTCACCCACCTTGGTGTTGATGAGATACCAGATAGGTATATCCTAAAAGGTGGACTCAAGGTGCTTTGAGTGGTTATGTGCCAGCAGCAGTCTGCTGAACAGCCAGATGTTATGCCTCTAGAATCACAAGTGCAATTGCGGCACGCGAACCTCAATATGGGATTCACAAAACTTGCCCGTATTGCTAGTAGAACAGACGCAGCTACTGCCATTGTTAACAAACATTTGAGAGCTGCAGCAACAGAGATATCTCACTTGAACAAGTCGCTCAAGAAGAAGAAGCCTGTGTCAGCACTCCCGTCCACTAGTGCACTCGATCAGCCCTACGAAACCTAGGGACCCGGCAAAAACAACGACTAAAGGGAGGACTAAGGAGCACCGTACAGTTTCAGCTCTTGAGTTGCATCCAAAGAAAAAAGTTCAGTGTCACACTTGTGGTTCGTTCGAGCACAATTCTGCAACTTGCAAGCTTAGGTTTCTGTAGTACTGCAGAAACACAAGTCCTTTGTAGTTCTCCGTGAGCTTTATTTTTTTTTCTCTTTTAGTTGCCTACATTAGTTGTGACTTATTGAAAAATCAAAGAAAAGTCTTGCCTCCCTTATTGTAGTCTAGTGTGCAACTCTGAAATATGACAAAAATTCCTTGCTGTTATGTGTTGTGGCAACTTTTAGGTTAAAACGATGCAAAATGCAGTACTAGTGCAAGCAAATTGTGATGACAATGAAGCAACTTTGATAACATTGATATCAGACATGTACTGGCGAGTATGAAAAAACTGAATTAGGAGATGAATTATAACATGTAATTAGTAAAAATGATGCACTGATAACATTTATAAAAAAGTAGAAACCAATAAAAAGGAATTGATGTCTGCATACTTGTTCTTCAAATGTTTAGAATTTGCCTCCAGTTTCCTTTGTTATCTTCTGAAGTAACCCAACTGTGCGTCAGCAACTTCCTTATCTTTGGGATATCCTCGGCTTTATATTCTGGTGGCAATCTCCCTCCCCAGCCGTCCGCATTCATGAGCGTGCAAACCCCACAATCACGGCTGCAACACCATAAGACGCGACAGAAAGAAAGAACAAGGAAAATAAAAAGGCAGTGAGTAAAAGACCATGGAATGTTAAACACAAAGTGGAAAAGAAAAAAGCATAAAAACATAGGTTATAAAACAAGTGGTATTGCTTACTTATTGGTTTGCTTTGGCACTGCTATTTCTTGCAACATGAAATCGTCTATTTTGATTTTAGACTTGTTGTAGTTCTCCTCCCATAGAATGGACAAAGTAGTGCGGATCTTCTTGTAAGTTTCCCTTAGAGCTTTGTCATTGAATGTCCTCCATGAATCGAGCACTTGATACCTCTTGTCCCTCATGTTCACGGTTAACAACCAATAGTGGTTAACGAGAGGTTCATTTTTTGTCTTCTTGTTTAGTGGTTCGCGAGACGGGTATCATGACCTGGTAGTTTGACATATATAATTACTGTTTGGTCAGAGCTTAAAATAAAAACAGAGCAAAAATTTAGTAAAAAAAAAGTTATTCATGAGAAGACATGGGCTGTGTTGCCTGTATTAGTAGTGAAGTTGCATGAATAGGAGCTGTAGTTGCCTATATTTGCCTTGAAGTTGCATGAAATTTAGTACAAAAGTTCTATTCATTCTATCTTAACACCAGAAGTACAAACATGTTTAAAAAATAAATTATTAGTTATGAGTTTGCATGAAAAAATAGCTACCTGTATTTGCCTTGAATTGGTTCTAAATTACACGTAGTAGTAATAAAGGATGTTGGATGGGTATGGTTTGAAATTACTTATTGTTTGGAAGTATTTGCTATACAAAAGAAAAGAATGTTGCCTCGTAAAATGTTTTTGTGTTGGTGATAAATAATACTGGAGTCACTAAAGTAGTTGCTTCTTAAACAATGAGAGTGTTGCCTGGAATGGGATTGAAATTGCTTTGTATGTAAAGAAAGTTGCTTCGAAGTTGTTTTTAGCATGAATTGCATGGTTAGCACCAACCATGAAAAAATGCAAACAATAAAAAATTTAAAAAATACAGAGAAAAAGAAAGGAAGTTATACCATGTCTTTCTTATCTAAACGTCTTTCATAACTGAACAGCTCCTTCATTTCATGGCGGTTAAAGTCGAGGTTCTGCAACCAAGTCTTTGCAAACGAAACAAAAAAAAACAAAAAAATAGTAATCAGCATTTTCATGTCCAACACAAAAAAAAGTTTCTCATACTGTACATGACTTGTACTTACTCCTATCCTCAGTGGCATGATGACCTTGTTAGATGATGGTTTCATGTTCTTTGTGATTGCCTGAATTCCCACTTCCATAACTGCACTATGTAGCCAACCACCTGGCTTCATTGAATTTGCGAGTTCCTTGGCCGTAATATGGTATCCACCAAAGTCCACGATATGAAGGCTGTAAAGAAATTGAAGGGAGAAAGACAACCCCAAAATAGATAAGTTGCAATAAAAAAGTGTTTGCAACTAAGCATGCATCATTGATTCATGGAAGAAAACTAGTGCATGTTGTAGGTAGGAGAAAACCTTTTGTCATCTGAATTCTGTTGCCTAGTGCTTCTTCCCGCATACTCTGGATTACCATAGCATACGGTTTGCTCACTTCAGGCTGAGCACTCGGAACTGTTTGGTGCTATCAACATTGACAAAAGGAGATTTTTTGCACGGTGGAAGCTTGATTATCCTCCTCCGGAATTGATGAGGAACTGTTGAGCTTCTGTACCACCCGATATTGATTCGAGTTGCAACATTCTCTCGCTTCTTTCATAGGTGTTTGAAAGCTGTTTGGAGATATTGAATTTCGTTCGGTTCTTTGTTGCTCGTGCACGGTGTCACGCGTGCTTGCTCGGCAGCAATACAAACCCTCTCAATCTCTTCGGGATCAATTCCTTCCAAAGCATCATACTCTTCATCTGCGGGAGCACATGTTGCAGCATTTTGATTTTCAGTCAAATCGAATTCCAGGCCAAGATTGAATGTTGGCGCGTTGCAATACCCTTCCAGAAGCTCACTTCCAGACCTGGTCCTCGGGAGTTTCATCTTATAATTGCTTTGTTCCTTCCCCTTTGTTTCAGCAGATTTGCTGCGCTGCATATCTTCGGGGCATGACCGGTGACGCGATGCTCTTGTTGATCAAACTCGTATACCTCATCCTGCGACAAAGACCCTCGAGGAGCTGTGTGTGGAGATGGCGGTGGGCATGTTTGACGTGTAGGAGGACTAAACTGCACCCTATTGCTTGGGCACAACCGGCACTCGTAGGGCTGGAGTTGCATGTTCCAAAGGGCTTGTTGCTGCAAGTGAACCGGTAGTTGCCTTGTTTGCAACACTTGTTGCATGATCGGTTGGTGAGGTACAAACAGAGTCCGGGTGTTGTTGCCTCCCCGGCATCATGAGTTGCGCGGCATCTCAGTGTATTCCCCTGCATGGTGGTAGGAGTTGCCTGCTGTGGTGGATGATGCAGCTGGACTGACGAAGATCTTTGAAAGGCTCTTGGATTTGCAGTTGTCTCTGGCCTAGCTGTAGTTGCCTCAGTTCCAGCATTAGTTGCATGTATGCTACTGGAAGTTGCAACAACTGTGACTGATGTTGCCTTCAGTCCGGCATTTGAATGTTCTCCCTGCAAACCTGCATGAACAGCTTCAGTAGCTGACTGTTTGTTGATGTTTTTCATGGCACTTGCATGTTTACCCAATGTGGGCTCATCATGTTGCTCATCTTGTGTCCTGTGACTAGGAGTTCGACCATGAAACTCCATGTATGCCCCCGGGCTACCTTGCATAGCATTGATGAAAGCCAATCCATCCTCACGTGCGAGCATTGGGGGTTGAATGTTCTTTGGACACATTTTCTTTGATATTATGTGACCTTTCCTCAAGAACAACATGTTTTTCCGTTGGAGGGATGTCTCGCAAGCTTACTCTTTTTCTCAAATCTGCACAAGTCGACACCGATGCTTCCTCCATTGTTGCTCGTTGGCAAAACATCGGCATCATCTTTCTTTTTCCTCTTGTCACCCGTACTGTCATCGCCCTTTTTACTCCCGGTATTAAGATAGTACTGCGCAGTGGTCAAAGAATCGTCACTAGCTTCGTCATCATGCATATCGTCGTTTTGTCCCCCCTGACCGCCAGTTGCAGCATTGTTGCCTCCATCACCATCACTGTCATCATCTCCGTCATCACCTCCTTTACCATCAAATTCATCATCATCTCCCTGTTCCCCTTCCTCTTCCTCTTCATCTTCCTCTTCCTCTTCGTCATCGTCCCCATTCCCTTCACCCTCCTCCTCATCAGCGTCATCACGTTGTTCCCCATCATCCTCAGCGTCAGCTCGGTTGTCATCGTTGTTATCATTCTCACTTGTCATCCTCGGTATCTTCTTCCTCGTTAACACGAAAAAGGGGAATCAAAAAACTATGCATAGATTATTTATTTTGGTAAAAGTTGCAGTTTGAACAAGTTGTAGTTGCATGTAATGGCTATTAAAAAAATAGCCGGAAAATGGTCATGAAGTTGCTCGTGTTTATTAGTTTACTTGCGAGACAAAAATAATTGCGATGGAAAAATAAATTTGGGAAAGTTGCGGATAAATGCAGTTCTAGTTGCATGTACTCGGTAAATTAATTGCTACAGATGGTAATGAAGTTGCTCGCTTTATACTTTTAGTTGCTCGTAATAGGAATTAAAATTGCATCTAAATGATCATGAAGTTGCTCGTTATAATGTTTCATGTTTTGCATTTGAGTTTTGATAATTACTTGCCTTCGTCATCGTCGCTATCATCATCATTCAATACCATGTTGTCGCCTTCATCGTCATCGGAATTTGCGGAGTCATCGGTATCATCTTGAAGTGCTGCCTCTTCTTCGTGACTCATACGCTGCCTCTTCGTTGGCCTCTCGTGGTTTTTCCTTCGGTACTACATTGGCACGGGTAGTGCTTCCAGCAGCAGTACGTTGCTCAAGATTGCCAATCCCCTGGACAAACTTTGCCATCGACTCTTCAAATTCAGAGCACAGACCATAAAGCAACGCAGAAATTTTCCTTTTCTTCTGTAACAATTGAAATCAGTAAACAAATTCTTAACAATTATAAGCTGTGGAAAAAGAATGATATAAAAACTATGCTATAACTAAGAAATAAGTATTGTTTTAGGTGCTCACACTTTGGTCGTAGTCTCGTGGCAGATTAGACGCAAGTAACTGCTTCGACCTTTAGCAATCCTCCAAAAAGACCACCTCGTTGAGTGTCCCCGTACTTCTCCTTCAGCTGGTTTTTAAATTCATAAAAGAAAATTGGAAAAAATGTATCGATGTAAGGGCAATAGAAAAAGAAGACTCGTGAACTTTCTAAGAAATGAAAAAGTTATCTTAGCAAAATTAAAAAGAAGTTTATGGTCTATTGCATACTTGTAATTTGCCGAAAACTCCAGTGGCTAATCCTATCCTTCTTCTTCACCTTGCTAATTAATGAGCTGTCCCAGGCATCAACACGAGGATTGCGGTCACTTATAACCTCATCAACTTCTAGTGAATCAAGGTACAGATATCAGCTCATTAAAAAAAAGGATGTGTGAGGGGGCAAAAGGAAGCATTGGAGAAACAAGAAACAAGTAGCTATTTTTATGAGGTTATAAAGTGACTGCAAAATTCAAGGCAAATACAGTAGCTATTTTCATGCAAAATTCATAATCAAAATATCTGAAATGAATAGCAACTTTGTACTAAATTTCATGCAACTTCAAGGCAAATATAGGCAACTACAGCTCCTATTCATGCAACTTCACTACTAATATAGGCAACAAAAACATATATGAAATCTGGAAAAAATTGTTTTGGCTCACAAAACAGAATTGAATTACCTGAAAATCTTGTTGGCTCACAAAAACATCATAGATAGAAAAAAGCAAAACTACTACATGTGAGGCAACTTAAAAACTGTATTTCTAAGCAAGTAAATATGGATTGAAGGCAACAAATTCATTGATAAAACCCAAAAAGAGCTCTTGGTGGATTATGCAATACATAGTTGGGAGGCAATTTATGACTTGAACAAGGCAACTAACAACGAGTACATGTGCAAAAAGTATGTACCAAAAAGCAACCGCAGAGATTAAAAACAATGGAAAACATGAATTAACACACAGTGCTGGTCATATCTCAAAAACTAGCAACTAAAAATGTTTGAATGTAAACAATAATTTTCCTCATATATGCTATTCTCCGTATTGTGTTCATCATAGGAAAAAAATACACTTACCACCAAATGAAAAACGCAGCAATGAACGGACTTCTTATTTCCCAATGCGCCGAAAGCAACCCCGATCCGATCGGCAACAAATTGGCATATATTTGTCCGTGGAAGAAGCTTGATATTATTTACAGCGAGGGTAGCAACGTGGGCTAACTTTAAGGCCGGTAGTCGGCGCAAGGAAGCAATCAAAAGCAACAATAGCCCAAGCTCGGAGAAATCGATCATCGAAGCACCTTTCATATCTTTTATCATCTTACACCATGCGGTCTTTTCAGGAGCATTCGTTCCAGGAAAACCGTACTCCTCATTGATTGCTTTGATGATGTCCGTCTTCATCTCGTAGCAAACTTTGAGCCCGGAATTCGGTAGCCCCCAAACTCTTGAAACACTTTCAGCGTCAATCGGTATCTTCCCCACGTTGGGTATCACTAACTCTGATTTCGCATGATCATAACACTTCATCACCCATTGGCTGAGATCAACGGGCATAGTGCATGCACCGATGTTGAGAAGACCACCTAAGTCCATCTTAAGTATGGCAATCCTTTGATCAGCATTAAGATCACCATTTAGAGCAAAGAAACGGGATGGTGATGCCCCGTTTCTTATTTCCTGCATAGCCAAGTTGCACAAGAAATAGAAAAAGAAAAAAAGTTACTCCTAAAAGTCCCATCAACTCTTAAATTTATCGCATGTTACAAAAGAACCTACCAAGAACAGACAATTATACAAAAATGCTCGTGTAAGAAATGATGCATCGTGAGTACGAGTAAACTTACATCCGCGCTATCCATTTTTTTCTTAACTTCCTTTTCTTTACGTTTCGTTGTCTGTCTTCTTCCGAGCTCCAAGCATCCCCGGTCTTTTGTGGTACCACCTTGTTGATGTTCTTCCTTTTTGGAGGATGCCCTCTACCGACAGTGCAGCCTTCTGTTTCATTGCAATATGACTGGTAGGCTGCATTGGGGAGTCAACACACATATAAACACATATAAAAGTTTGTAGGAGAAAAAAGGACCCAACCATTTAAGTGAATACAAATTACAGAAAAGCAAAAAAACAAAAAGATTAAAAAAAGGAAACTAACCTGAACTTGCTGGTGACCTGAAGAAGACCCAGCTACTTCAGACGGATCAGTTCCTACCATTTTAGCACACCTATTTTGCTAAAAAAACAAATGATAAGTAGGTAACCTTATCAACATGAAAATTTACAAAGAGGAAGAACTGAATCTACATAGCAACTTTACTAGCACTACAGGCAACAAACATAGCAAAGTTGAGCAATAACAACCCAAATAAAAGCAAACTATGCAAAAACAAAAAAGATTCATTCTGCATATCAACTTTAATAGCACTAGAGGCAACAAAACATAGCACTAGAGCAACAAACATTTCAATAAAGGCAACAAAAAAAACATAGCAGTACATGCAACAAAAAACATTTCTAGTTGAGCAACAAACAAAAGTACAAAATTATAAAATCAAAATACAACTCTTCATTCAGTCTATAAGAAAAACTCAAGTATAGGTCCTAGCCTTTATTTTCAATACACACCTGAATCAAAACTAAAAGCAAATTCATAAGGTGTGATTGGTTTTAGACTTGAACCTAGGAAGACATAGCCTCATGTTTTCAATATGCATAAACAACCTAGATGGTGGTCTTCAACCCAGAGCAACAGAAAATAAAGATAAGTATGAAAATCAAAATGCTGGCTCAAAAAAGTTAAATCCACCTAATCATCTCAAACTATGAACCTGCGTAGGTGTGACAAGCAACTATTGTATCAACATAGTCAACCAAAATAACAATATGAACCTGTAGATAACCATCTCAAACTATTGTAGCAAGTTTTCTACCACTACAGCCATCAAACAGATCTGGATTAGCAACAAACAAAAATGGAACAAAAACAAAGTACATAAGCAATTTTTCTACCACTCGCAAAACCGCATAACCGCATAAGCATGTTTTCTACCGAGTGCATAAGCAAGTTTCCTACCACTACAGGCAACAAGCACACCTGTATTAGCAATAACGATAATACAAAAAGCAACTACAACATCAACTTATCCGGAAAAAAACCTCAAAACTCCCTCGACCCCTCTCGCCCGACCCAAACCCAACCTCGCAATCACTTCGCAAGCTGAGCGGTTCGGAGTTCACACGCGCCGGCCGAAGCAGCCACGAGGAAATCTCGCCGCCCGGCGACATGAAGCTCCCGCTGTCGGCGGCCTCGCCGGACTCCGCGCCGGAGCTGGCCAAGCCGTAGCTGCCCACCACCTGGCTCATCCTGCACACGCTCTTCTGCGCCAAATCCATGACCGTGGGCTTCCGCTTCTCCCGCCTCGTCGTCTTCCTCCTCTTCCTCCCCACCCCGCCACTCAACCCCGCCACACACATCGTCTCGCTTGTCACCCCGCCGCTCACGCTCGTCAGCTCCAACGCCACCGCCACCATCACCACCACCACAACCACATCCACCACCGTCACCACCACCACCACAGTCGCCGAGACCGAAAGCCTTCGCGCACAACCAGGTCCACCACGGCCCCGTCTTCGTCGGCCGCCACGCCATCGACGTCCGCAAGTGGCCCCACCCCGACCCCAGCGAGCTCCTCAAGGCCCACCACATCCTCGCCGCCGTCCAGACCGCGCAGCGCAGCAGCAGCCGCCGCGGGAACGGCCCGCCCAGGCCCGTCATCGCCATCACGCCCACCATCATCGCAAAAAATCAACGGGGAGGCGAGCACCCCCAACCTCTCCGCGCCACCTCGCCGCGCCACCTCGCAGCGGTCGACCTCACCTCGGCGCGGTCGACCTCAACCTAGAGTTCCGCGCCACCTCGCCGCGGGTAGAGGCCAACTACTACCAAATCGCGGGTAGAGTGCTGCAGGGGAGGAGGGAGTAATTACCGCGACACGGGAGTGCACGGCGGCGCGGCGGCGGAACACGTCCTCGGCGCTGATTGACTCGCCGCTGAGATCCAGTAGCCCGTTGCGGAGCGCCACCCGCCTCCTCGCCGCGGCGAGTAGCTCCCGAGGTCGGCGTCTCCGATCCGGTCGCCCCCGTTGCGGAGCGCCACCCCGCCGACCCCTACAGCCTCCGAGCAACCACCAAAATCGCCGCGCAATCGCCGGCGAGGTCCGCCGCTGCCGAGAGAGGAGATAGGGGAACCGCAGGATGCGGAGTGGAGAAGTGGGCACGATCCCCCAAATTCGAACAGCGGTGTAGTTATTTTTCTCACGACGAAACCAAACCAACCCGGTCACCGACATGTGGGACCCATGACGAGAGCAACGGTTAGTAAAAAAACTCACCCACGTGCACCCACCGGACAAAAAGACACCTGAAAAGGATCAGGTGGCCACGACACCGCCCGCTCGGCGCGTCGTTTGGGCGGCCGCACGCCAACAAGATTTCAGGTTGAATGAGGGCACTGGGACTAGAATTTTTAACGAAAAGGACCACTTGTTTCAGTGTATATTGCTAAAAAAGACCACCTTGCGAGTGAATTGCTAAAAAGAATCACGTGCCGCCATTGGCTGTGGCGGCAAGTGTCTGCTGCCCTCAGCTGTGGCGGCATGTTATCTAGTTGACGGCGGCATGGCGAGCTGATGGCGCTGGTGGGCCCTACCGTCATGGTCCCTGGCGGCATGCTGATGTGGTGCATGCCACCACCGGCTCTGGCGACATGTCCTGGTAGTGACCATATGTCAGCGTTGATGTTGCCGTTAATCACAAGCTCACGAGGATAGAATAGACAAAATGGACCTATACCAAGTACCACATGACATGTAGTATGAGTGCAGATGTCGTTTGTGTATGCATGTTGTGATATTTTTTTATCACTAGCTGCTGCTGCCGCAAGTGAGCGAGTGCAGGAAATGCCGCCAGAGCCCATGGAGGCATGCACCACTTCAGCATGTCGCCAGCTACCGTGGCAGCAGGGCCCACCAGCGTCGTCAACTCACCCTCGCGCTGTTAACTAGCCAACGTGCCGCCACAGCGGACGGCGGCAGGCACTTGCCGCCACAGCGTTGGCGGCATTTGGCCTGTTTTGACAATTCACTCGCGAGGTGGTCCTTTTGACAATACACTGGGTAGGTGGTCCTTTCCATAAAAAAATCCTGGGACTGGGTGGGGTTCTTGGCTGCTACCTTGCTGCGCGTGATGCAGCAAAACAGCCTGCTATCCCCGTTTCCCATCAGACCTTTCCTCGTCAATGATGTAACGTCTGTTAATAATGAACAAAGAGTATGATTATGTGATTCGCAAAAAAAGATATCAAATATTTTTTCTAAATTTTGATATATCTATACACTTAAAAGTGTCTAGACACATTTAAATTTAGATAAACTTGCAGCATTCTTTTATGAACAAACGTAGTATTTTATTACAAGTACTTGCCAGCCAAGGAAACCAAAAAAGGAGAATAACTGAAGGGAAAGATATTAAATGTACAAACATTTATGGAAAATGTATTGACATTAGTACACCGTTTTGGGGTCCAGCAACGAATCTAAGTTCGATAGATCCATGTAAAGGACTACTAGGATGTCCCAAAAAGCTTTGTTTCCACATCTTCGAGCCATTTTCGTGGATTCACGAACACCGTTGTTGGGTCCTGTGGGAGCAGCACAAGCTCGCTGTTTTGGCGATTTTGGATCATTTCCGTGGCTATAGCACACAATTATGACATGTTGCGATGATTCCTTGTTCTAGTGGATCTCAACAAAGAGTTACTAGGAGATCATAAAAACTTGTCATCTCGCGTTATAGTCGCTTTTATGGGCTATATCACGATGTTTTGACATCCTTAAACGATTTCTAGGCATCCCGTCAGATGGTTACTAGGATGTTGTTGAAACACTATGTTCCTATGGGTTATTACTTATAACACACCATTTTGGACGCTGGGAGATGGTTACTGTATCATGAAAACTAGGACATACTGGTGTTTTCCTAACCCATTTTCGTGTCTAGCACACAAAAATTGACCACACTAAGTTTACCTAGGGTAATGACCTCACTAAGGCCTGGTGTGGCACTGGTGTATTTGCGGGATAAGTGGGATAATTCCCCCGCAAGGTTTCGGTGAAATCATGTATTCAATCCCACCAAATCCCATTTATCCCTAGTACCCAATCCATTGGGATGGGACTGTATTGGATTTTGAAGAAAACTACTATATCATTACCAAACATGGCCTCAGTGTGCACTTTTTAGTGGATTTTTTGAGAAAATGTTTTTAGAGGAATATGAATCAGAACAAGGCCAATATCCAAATACAGTAGTTCTGTAGCCCAGAACATGGTAATGGGCCGGTGTTCCAATGTTTCGTAGCGCTTACGAAATGAGAGCCTCCAAAACCTGTCGCTGCAATCTGCAATCTGACCGAAGAAGCCGCCGGCCCTAACCTCCCTCTCCACTCTCCACCACCACCACACGGACTCGCCACCATGACGGCGGCTCCTCTTCTATCGTTGACGGACGCGGCGACGGTGGCCGCGGCGGTAGCCCCCAGCCGAGCGCCCACCAGAGCCCGCACCCAGGCCACCCCTCGCTTCCCCGCCGCCGTCTCGCTGAGATGCCGCCGCGCTCGGCCCCTAACCGCGGCCGCCGCCACGGGGGCCTCGCCGTCGTCCGCCGCGTTCCACGGCGAGTGCTACGTCGTGGGGGACAACATCGACACCGACCAGATCATCCCGGCCGAGCACCTGACCCTGGTGCCGTCCAAGCCCGACGAGTACCGCAAGCTCGGCTCTTTCGCCTTCGTGGGCCTCCCGACCGCCGCCTACCCCGTCCCCTTCGTGGTCCCCGGCGAGGAGTCGTCCCGCTACGCCGTCATCATCGGCGGGGCCAACTTCGGGTGCGGCTCCTCCCGCGAGCACGCGCCCGTCGCGCTCGGAGCCGCCGGCGCGCGCGCCGTCGTCGCCGAGGGCTACGCCCGCATCTTCTTCCGCAACTCCGTCGCCACCGGGGAGGTGTACCCTCTGGAGCTCGCCGACAGCGGCGCCAGCAAGGAGTGCAAGACCGGGGATGTGGTCACGGTCGACCTCGATAGCTCCGTCTTGATTAACCACACCTCCGGCAAGCAGTACAAGCTCAAGCCTATTGGTGATGCAGGCCCGGTTATTGAGGCTGGTGGGATCTTCGCTTATGCCCGCAAGACTGGAATGATTGCATCGAAATCTGCCTGAATGAAAAGTGAGTCCTTTTCTGCCGCTACCGAACTTCCAATTTTGCTGATATGATTTGCTAGTGTGCTTGCTGTGAGCCTGTGACTATGTCATGAATGTAAAATTGTTAGGCATCTGGATAGGTTAGTAGTCAAAAGGGGGAAATTATTGAGCATCTTTTTAGCAAACATTTGGTTTGAGACTACAATTGCAATTGCTCTTATAGGGTGGTGATTGACAGATGAGGCAATATTGCACTTCGTAGTTTGAATTGCACTATAATGGAGTAACTTACTTTAGAAGTGCAACTAACAAGGTTTTTTATGTGAAGTTAATCTAAGCAGTACAAAGTTCATTTCTTGCAATAATTTTGAATATGTATGTAATCTCAGCATCTTTGTTTTGTCCCAAAACACACGTAAGACCCAGCAATGGATCAAACATATTAGTGTAGACGTGATATCTGTTAAAATGACTGTAAAGCCAAATAACTTAGGATTTGCCTGCCATAGTCAAATCTGCAGACTTGTCCCTAATCCTGAGGTTGGCCTCGGCCTCAAGTTCAACTAGCAGTGGAGAGGCTAGAAGCCTCAACTGATATTGACGATTTTGCAGCCACCCCTCCTCCCCTGGTTCTGTGTCACCCTTTTTGATCTGAAATTGTGCGTACTTAATCCTTGGAAATAATGCCAGAAAAAGGGGTTGATTCTCTTTGACCCGATTTTGGATTTAGTAAGTGTTCTTCCCTAGAGACCTTACTTGGGTAGCAAAATACTTCTAGACAACGATTCTATCCGGTTACGGATGTAGTAATAGCCTTTTTACCCTAGTATCAAGGTCTTGGTACTCGGATACCCTCATAGGGGCAGAAAGAGGCCCATTAGGCCTAGGGCGGCCCAACACGAGAAGTCGACATACGAAGGTGACCAGGGCGCATCAACAACTTGGAGTACAACACAAGCCAAGATTACCTGCACTGGAATTCCCAGGGTATCATTGTAACCGACTCATATCAGATCTAGATGTTATGAAATTGACTCGGCCCTTTGTAACTCTAATCCGTAACCCATGTATATAAGTTGGGTAGGTTACGTGCTGAGTCGATTCGTAACAGAAGACTTCGCCTTCATGCACCAATCTTCTAATTTGCAACCCTACAGGCAATGCCACCACCATAGCACCCTCGAGACTCCCTCTCGAGATCGCAATTGAGCAAAAGGAATAATCTAGTCACTAGTAGGAGCAGGGTTTTTACTGCACAATTGTTTCTTGGGGCCTAAACCTTTTATAAATCTGTGTTCGTGTGAAATCATCGGATCTTCTTGGCGTATCACCCCTTATCATCTATTGTTTTTAAAATACCTGAACAATTGGCCCCCGCTGTGAAGTCCTTCGCGTTTTCATCTACAAGATCCTTGATGGATTGTTTCCAGTGTGACGTCTCTGCCTACACACCTGGTCGGGGTTTCTGCTTTGGATAACTAAACTTCATCACCGAGTCGTGGAGCCTCAGTAGGCTGAGTTGGCGATGAAGTTCAGGGATCCAAAGCGGAACTCCCTGACCAGGTGTGGAAGCAGAGACGTTTAGTTGATCTTGACACAATCATTCGAGGATCTTGTAGATTTAAGCACTGGGCCCCATGGCGAGCGTCAGTTGTCGAGGTATTTTACTGACAATAGAGAATAGGGGTGATGTGCCTAGAAGATCTCAATGGTAGCACTATAACACAGGTTTGTACAGGTTCGGCGCCCCGGTAAAAAAATCCCTACTCCTGTTTGTGGCCCCACTCCCTGCCTTATATACACGTCCAGGGATTAGGGTTACAAGGAGCCTAGTTGATTACATCTGAGAAGGTACGTCTAGATCTGATCTAAGTCGATTCCAACGATATCCCGGGCAAGTAATCTTGACTTGTCTTGCACTCCAAATTGATGTCATGGTCTCCCTAGTACACCTAGTTCTCGTGTTGGGCCTCGATCTACCGCCCTGTGGTTATCTGAGTCCTAGACCTCGACACTAGGGAAGAAGACTATTACTACATCCAAAACCGAATGGAAGGTAACCAACTCTTTTTCTTGCGCCGTTTCAAGGAAGTATTTTGCTACCCTCCCAATCACACAAATCAAGCTCGGCACACCTAGAACTTCCTTGATCTGCTTGGACCCTCATCTCTTTGATCAACATGGCCCATGGAACCTATTTTTACTTATCCCTCAATGGTGATTTTGTTCTTTAGGCCACAACAGGCTCCCCCCTCGGTTGTGGTTTGTATCTTGATCTTCATGTGCTTTTGGCAACCGTTTGTCACACGTTGCTGCCATGATTTATAGCCATGATACTACAAGCATCAAAGTAATGGGTTGCACTTGCCTACATTTCTGTTTCCATATCCCGTTGGTGGTACGCCTAGCAGCAGCGCATATGGATGTTCTTTAAGTGCCTGCCATAGTTCTATCAAATTGATTTTTTTTTTCAATGTGAAAATCAGATGCTTCTGTGATACTTCATGATAGCTGCTGCTGTGCTGTTCTTTTGAACTATGAGTTGCTGTTTCACTGAGTTGAACTTGACCTGGTTTCATAAATAACTGGAAATCGCCCCGAACTCGCGTAAGAAAGACACAACTCGGCAAAATGTTAGATAAAGTTGCAGGGATTTGATATCCCACCCAAGGCTGCAAATTACTCGAGTTAATTAGGCTAAGATTCTTTGCTACTTTTAATCTCAAGGTTATAAAATTGCATACACAAGACATGCATTGCTCTAAAACTTATGAAATAACTAGGAAAACTGTATCACATATATCAGCAAAGACTCACATGCAATGCTCTTACAGTCTAGTGACATCAGATTGCTAAAAAAATAGTAGTAAACCAATACAAAATAATCGTAAGGAATTAAGGGAACTCTGAATAATTATCATACAAATCAAATTACGAAGGCCAGGAATACACTTTTAAGCATCATAGTAACTGAGATACAACAGATTTCACAAGCATCTAGAGTTCTCATAATAATTAACGAAAATATAGTGGAACAAGCATGTGTGCTCCTGAAGTACTGCAGCCAGAGCTTGCACTTCTAAAAAGGCACAATAGTAGAGAAGCACCCCAGGATCTATACTTATCACAACTAAAAGTTAAAGAGCTACGCACATAAGGCGGATGCTACAACCAATGTTGCTAGGTACTGAAAAAGTCAATATGAAACGAAAATTTCAAAGCTCTCAGGATTAGCAATAAACAAGAATCGGGACCGCACAAAAGTTTGCAGGAAGAAGTAATAATAGAGATATCAGAGCAATCACACAGAGAAATAATCTACACGTGTTCACCACACCAAAGACTTGCAGACTACGAGTACTACTCTTCACAGTAGAAGGGTGAGAAACTACTCCCCGACTGTGCCTTAGGACCCTTTGTGTCTCTCTTCATAGATACAACACCACTCCACAAGGTTGCAGCAAGGGCGGTGGATTGACACTTAGGAAGGAGCAGCAAAACAACTCCAAGAGTGGCCTTTGAAGCACCTTGCCTGCGCAAAATCGACCTTGTTGCTCGAAGGGAATTATGGTTTTCGAACTCGAATGGGAGTGTGTACTTATGTCCACATGAGGAGAAGACATGCTTATAGCCTATATAGGAGATAGCCCACCACGACCATGGGCTCGTCTATCCAGCTGCTGAGCAATAGGATCTTGGTTGTGGTCGTCGCAGAGTAGTTGAGAGGTGGAGGTCTCGGATTTTCCTTCTCTGCATTCTGCTGTAAGTCTGTAACGTGTGGTTGATTCAATTGTCAAGCCGGCAAACCGGGATCAACCGTCTTCTGCATTACTGAGATCAGAACTCTTATCAGTCCCACTTTTCTTTTCGGGTTTGCTTGCATCAAAGCTACAAAGTCCTTTCTTGTTGAAACTCACTTTGTGACATGTGGGCCAGCCATTCCTTGCTACTGTACCGTACCAATACAAGGGCTTTTGTTCTGACACCTCAATGATATGTGGGCATGTTCTTTGCTTGCCATGTTGCATCACAGCAATGGTAAAAACACATGTATTTTTACACATTTGTTTTCCCTCTTATCTATTTCCAGTAAATAGAAATCTATATCCAATAAACTGGGAAATCACACAATTAGAAAGTTTTATAAAATTTCAGCCAAAAGTATGAACTATGAAGTAATCCATATGCTTGAAGATCGGGGTGTACATTAGTCAAATTTCATTTGGATATCACTTCAACTTTCATTTGTTAGGAACACTTTCTTAGCTAGAATGATTAGCATATTGTTGAAAAATATGCAAGGCCTAATGTCAAAGGCCACGTCTATTTTCAGTTTAGAGAAGCAGTGAGATGTGTATGGAATGTGGCAGTTCAGTCATACTATTGCATGCAGTACTCGATAAATCTCTATTATTTCTAGTGTATTTTTTGGAGATGTATATCTGGCATCTACAGTAACTTTTTTTTTTCTACTATCAAAATTATTTTAACAGTAGGCGGCCTTACATATTTTCCAACACTTGTGTACCATGATGTGATGATAATGGAACTCGATGCTGAACTGTAAACTTCTGTCGTAGCACCTTCTTTCATACTGGGGTGTATCTTATGTGTAAGTAGTGCTAACAATTGGACATTTATTTCCAGGTAAGCTTTATCTACTGTCAGATTAGATGAGAGGCCTCTGCAGGTGGCAAGACTGGTTTATGAGTAAGAATTGGTGCGCCTCTATGTGCGGTTGTCCAGCAGTTGCACTGCTCTTTTTTCATAGGCTTGTACCAGCCATTGTGTGCAAAAACTAGGTCCCAGAGTACTGAACTTTGTTGTATTGAATGAGATTTTACACCCATGTAATAGTTTTCTTTGTTCCTGCTACCCTCTGGATTAGTATGAATAAAATCTTTGATGTCAACTTCTGTTTATAACTTTAGCATGTTATAATTATTTGCAGCGGCAGATTGAATTTTGTTGCTTTTGGTGTTTCTGTTCAGTGAGGAAAAGGAAATTCACTTGGTTTCCTATTCAGTGAAGTGACTGGCTTTTCTTTGGTATAACTTGGTTTATGGAGAGGATCAAATTTAGAAGAGGAACAATTCGCTGGATCATATAAAGATCGTTCTTCTCTTGAAAGATGGAATTCCGAGTACTATGCACAGCTTTACTTTAGGGTGGTCAGTATGATTGATGTATTCCAATGTTCCTTTTTTGGGGGTGTTGGTTGAACAGCAACCCGTGAAGTATAATTTAGTGGAGTCTTCCGAGTAATATGCAGAGCTGGTTGACTGCTTGGAGAGCGGGACCCAAACTTTGGTCATCAGAAACAGTATGAGGACAAGTCCTACACAGACAATTGTAGTTGTAATTCGTAATGGAGACAGATGCACAGCTAGTCAAGCATGCATGGACACCGGAAAGATAAATTTCTCTCCAGCATCGCCAATCATCGATGATCCGAAGCTCCGTCTTGGTTTTCGTCTTGCAGTGTCAGTTTCCAGCAAGAGATGTAAATTAACCGAGTAGCGCACGAGGTTAGACGTAGGAGTTTGCAGAGTCAGTATTGTAGTGCCAGTGTCATTCTGTCATTTGTTTGGGAGTCTGGCGTTCCCGTCTAGGCATGTAATGGGTGATATGCCCGACGGTAATCCGTAACAAACCATATGCTCCCTGCAAATAGACCGTTTGAGTCATTTGATTGGGAACCTGACGTTGCAACGCAGGGCGTTGTTCCTGTAATGGGCGATTCGCCCAACGAAGCGTATGCTTTGCTACGGATCGTCAGAAGCTATTAGGTTGCTTGCTTGTGAGTTTCCTCGTTTTTTTTTCCAGTATGTTGTTGTGTATACGTACTTAATAAAGATAGATAGTCGTGATAATCTGAATTTAACCGTACCTAGACCTAGCGTTAATCGAATTCTATTTCTTGCGTACTGAGGTGTAAACAAGTCTTTTTTTCCTGGTAGATGACGCTGGAGTGACGAGTAACAACTCACAACAAAACAGACTCACAGTGCTATCTGATAATCTCCCTGTTCCCGTCAGTCACAGACTCACAGTGCGGATATGGTAACGAGCTAACGAGCTATCTGTCCGTGCTGTCCTCTAGCGACAGTCGCTGCGTCGGCACGCCGACTTCCGGCTATGAACACGGCAACTTCGTCGTCCCTGTGACGTCGACGGCTCCCAGCCATCTGCTGTTGCGTCTCGTCCCCGCGCACCGCCCGCGCCAAGCACGCCTTTTTCAGCACCCGCGTCACAGCGAGGTCTAACTGCATTTGACGAGCGGCGCGCGTAGTCGGCCGGTTGACAAATCGCACGTAGGGGTCAGCAGACGTAGCCTTCGCCGTCGACCGCCCCCACCTGACACCTGTTCCCTCGCCGTATCGCCGGCAGTGCATTGGAGAACGATCGACCGCTCTCCGCGCCCGCGGCGCGTGGTCGACGCGATTGGTGGCTGAAGAAACCCGTCTCCGGTTCGTCGGAGAAGTGCGCGCGAGGGAAGCTTGCCGGAGGTTGGAGCGTGTGCGTGGGTGTGTACAGGGTCGGCCGCAAGCTCGATCGGCCGCCATCAATGGTCTCGCGCGACGCTGCCGCCTCAGCGCGCCGACCGAAAACGACGGACGGACGGCGATCGATTCGCCTCCTCGATCAAGAACCGAAGTGATCGAGTGACTGCTGTGGTTCGTACTGCACTTTCCGGTGCCACCTAGCTCAAGACTTTCAAGCTAGCTGCCGGCAAGTCTCTGACTTTTGTGATGATTTTGACGGGGTTTGCCGCTCGCGTTGCGTTGCGTTGCGCCGCCGCGTGTTGCTCAGTGTTGTTTTGGGACGCCGACGCTGTTTTTTTGTCTTTACGATCTGTAGCGGACAGCTCTGCCAATCATGCAAACAGCTATGTCGTCCCATGGCGCGCGAGAGCGACGCGACTTGAAGTGCAGCGCGTCTAGGTCAAACTCCCGCTCCCGCTCCTCTTCTGTACGGGTAAGGGTCGTCGGCACCCGCCTGTTGACATCCTCCAGTGCCTAGCCAACGCATGAGCATCAGCTCAAATTCATGTCAACCCTTGAATCCTTTGCCAGCAATCAGCATGCATTTAATTGCGCGAGATGGATCATCGAACTAAACCCTGCGTTCTCCCGTCAACTTTGAAGCTAAAACTGTTAGGATGACCTCTTTCCCTAGTGGGCCCAACGGCCCACCCAGCCCCTTGACCTGCGTCTTGATCGGGGGCGCTCAACCCACTATGGTCGACGGCCCCTGTCACACTGCGCTATATAAAGAGGTGGGGACCGGTGGCACACGATACGAGGTTCAATGTGCCCCCACCAACAAACCCCTACCGATCTAGGGTTAGCGCGCGTTGACGGGAAACTCCACCACCGTCACAGCTCGCTCACGCCACCGCCACCACCATGTCTACGTCGGCGGATTCGTCCTCCTCGAAGGGAGAAGGTACCCTTCCCCTCTCACATCTCCCTCTCCCTCTCACGGTACATAGCACTTGCTTTACAGAGATAGTTGGTACCTAGATTAGGATCTACCCTAGTCGATCTAAGGCCCTTAACAAAAACTGCACCCGTAATCCGTCCGCCACCTATTTTCTCTTGGTGACCCTACGATTAAAGTTGGACAAACAGCTTGGCACTACAACCGTGATAGGGCATGTTTGAATATCAACATGTAAGGGCATCTCCAGCGGCGCGACACATTTCAGACGTACGAAATGTCCGTTTACGTCGCGCGGCGGACGCGAGACAGACCGTTTTTGTCCGTGCGTCCGTTTGCACCTAGGGGTGGCTCCAGCGGCCCGAAGCATTTCCGCGTTTGCATCAATTTATGAAGTTTCCAAACAACAAAATAAGGAAATCAACGAAGTCATAGTTATTACATTTAAATTTTTAAAAGTCTACATGAAAATAAGATAGTATTTCTCTAGGCATGATCTTCATGGTCAGCCAATGTCCACTGATGCTCAATCAGATCCGTCTGCAGCTGTTTGGAGACGTTCTCGTTAGTGACTTCTACATTGATATTTAGATACTCCTACCAAGATGAAGCTTCAGGAAGTGGAGCCACCAGCTCACATTGAAATTCCCAGTGGTTCTCATTGCGGCCATCAGGACACTCGTTCTCAACGATCATGTTGTGCATGATGACGTAGCATGTCATTACCTCATGCATGGTCTTCAGGGACCATGTTCTTGCGGGTGACGGACAATTGCCCACCGAGCTTGGAGCACACCAAATCCACGCTCCACATCTTTCCTACAAGCCTCTTGCATCTTGGCAAACATCCTCGTCTTTTCGGAGTTTGGATTACGGACAGTCTTCACCAATGTGGCCCAGTCAGGGTAGATGCCATCAGCAAGATAATATGGCTTGTCATATGCATTTCCATTGATCTCATAGCTCACCCGGGGAGCTTTGCCTTGCATGAGCCGGTTGAAAACCGGTGATCGGTGCAACACATTGATGTCATTGTTGGAACCGGCCATGCCAAATAACGAATGCCGAATCCATAAATCTTGAGATATGACAGCTTCAGGAATGACAATTTTTCCCTCCTCATGCCCGCTGTACGCACCCTGCCATCCAAATGGACAGTTTTTCCACTCCCAGTGCATGCAATCTATGCTGCCAATCATTCCTGGGAACCCTCGAGACTCGTTGATAGACAGGAGCCGCCTTGTATCCTCAACAGTAGGCTCCCTGCAGTAATACTCTCCGAACACGGCAATCACGGCTCGGCAAAACCTGTACATGGCCTCAAGGCAGGTGCTCTCACCCATTCTAAGATACTCATCGAATATATCCGCAGCCATTCCATATGAGAGCATGCGAATAGCCGCGGAGCATTTTTGGTAGGAGGTGAAGCCTAGCGCACCTGTTGCATCGGGCTTGCATTGGAAGTAGGGGTCGTAGTTTCTGACGCCCCGTAGAATGACCAAGAACAAGTCCCTTGACATCCTGTACCGGTGCTGGAACAATTTTTCTGGCAACACCGAATTGGTGAGGTGGAAGTAGTCCTCGTGGAGGTGGGCCTGCCCTTCCACTCTGTTGCGCGGCAGGTTTTTGGAGCGCCCCTTCACAGAGTCCCGGTGCTCCGGCCCCGTGTTTGAGGTGAACTCGTGGATTATGGAGGCCGCAGTAGTTGCCAATGTCTGTGTCGAATGATCGGAATCCTCGTCGGAAGAGAAGTCGACGACCTCCGCGCGGAACTTGTCCAACATCTGCCACATGTCCATCTGCGTACAAACTGCGGATGAATGGCCGCGCACAATAACGCCGAAAACACGAGTAAGAAACCTACCGACGCAATTGACCGAACAGGTCGTGGACGGCGCGAAAGGGCGGCGCAACCGGGAGCGTTTGGCCCGAAATCAGCCGGCAGGTACGCGACAGAGCCAAGCCCGAGTACGATCCTGCTCTCCCGCGCGGCGAGAACGAGCCTACGGCGACTACTGCCGCGCTGCGGCGGGACGGCGCCGGGTGGGATTGGGGTGGTGGCGTGATGTCTACGGGTGCTTCTATTCTTGTAGACAGTGTTGGGCCTCCAAGAGCAGAGGTTTGTAGAACAGCAGCAAGTTTCCCTTAAGTGGATCACCCAAGGTTTATCGAACTCGGGGAGGAAGAGGTCAAAGATATCCCTCTCATGCAACACTGCAACCACAAAGCAAGAAGTCTCTTGTGTCCCCAACACACCTAATAGGTGCACTAGTTCGGCGAAGAGATAGTGAAATACAAGTGGTATGAATGAATATGAGCAGTAGTAACGGCGCCAGAAAAGTGCTTGCTGGCGTGCAGTTGATGGTAGTAATATTGCGGGAAGTAAAGATGCAATAAACAGTAAACAAGCAGCGATAGCGATATTTAGGAACAAGGCCTAGGGATCATACTTTCACTAGTGGACACTCTCAACATTGATCACATAACAGAATAAATAGATAGATGCTAGACTCTACACCCTCTTGTTGGATGATGAACACCACTAAGCTGTGTAGGATTACACGAACCCTCAATGCCGGAGTTAACAAGCTCCACAATATTCGATGTTCATGTTTAAATAACCTTAGAGTGCATGACAGATCAACATAACCAAACCAAGTACTAACATAGCATGCACACTTGTCACCTTCACACTACGAAAGGAGGAATAGATCACATCAATACTATCATAGCAATAGTTAACTTCATAATCTACAAGAGATCACAATCATAGCCTACGCCAAGTACTACACGATGCACACCTTGTCACCATTACACCGTGCGGGAGGAATAAACTACTTTAATAACATCACTAGAGTAGCACACAGATATATTGTGATACAAAACACATTGCAATCATAAAGAGATATAAATAAGCACTTCACTATGCCATTCATAACGGTGAATAAGTATTACGTGAAATATAGCCTAAGAGACCCACACGGTGCCTGTTGTCACCACCACGTGGGACAAGAGTCTCCGGAGATCACATAAGTACAACCACTTGACTAGCATAATGACATCTAGATTACAAGCATCATCATATGAATCTCAATCATGTAAGGCAGCTCATGAGATTATTGTATTGAAGTACATAGGAGAGAGATTAACCACATAGCTACCGGTACAGCCCCAGAGCCTCGATGGAGAACTACTCCCTCCTCATGGGAGGCGGCGGCGGTGATGGAGATGGCGGTGGTGTCGATGGAGGAAGCCTTCAGGGGCACTTCCCCGTCCGGCGGCATGCGGGAACAGAGACTCCTGTCCCCCGGATCTTGGCTTCGCGATGGCGGCGGCTGCTGGAAGGTTTTCTCTGGTTTCGTCGAACGTGGTAGGAGTTTCGCGACGGAGGCTTTAAGTAGGCGGAAGGGCGGAGTCGGAGGGCGACGAGGGGCCACACACTAGGGCAGCGCGGCCCCTTGGCCGCGCCGCCTATGTGTGTCGGCGCCCGTGGCCCCACTTCGTCTCCCCTTCGGTCTTCTGGAAGCTTCGTGCAAAAATAGGAACCTCGAGGCGTTGATTTCGTCCAATTCAGAGAATATTTCCTTACTAGGATTTCTGAAACCAAAAACAGCGAGAAACAGACAGCGCTTCGGCATCTCGTCAATAGGTTAGTTCCGGAAAACGCATAAATATGACATAAAGTATGTATAAAACATGTAGATATCATCAATAATGTGGCATGGAACATAAGAAATTATCGATACGTCGGAGGCGTACTCAGCATCCCCAAGCTTAGTTT
>NC_061509.1:151401317-151437876 GCF_022539505.1 Lolium rigidum
GATGTCCTTAGTTGATATCTATCAAAAATGAGAAATCAAATGCGATCTATCTCCTTGGACCTTTGTACAGGCGGCATAGAGGTACCCCTTTGTGATACTTGGTTGAAACATATGTAATGCAATGATAATCCATGTAAATCCAAGCTAATTAGGACAAGGTGCGAGCACTATTGGTATTCTATGCATGAGGCTTGCAACTTATAGGATGTCTTATGCATAACACATATGAATTATTACTACCGTTGACAAAACTGTTTCTATGTCTTCAAAATAAAAGCTCTAGCACAAAAATAGTAATCCATGCTTCCCTCTGCGAAGGGCCATTCTTTTACTTTATGTTGAGTCAGTTTACCTACTTCTTTCTATCTTAGAAGCAAACACTTGTGTTAACTGTGTGCATTGATTCCTACATACTTGCTTATTTACATTCATCATATTACTTTGTGTTGACAATTATCCATGAGATATACATGTTGAAGTTGAAATCAACTGCTGAAACTTATATCTTCCTTTGTGTTGCTTCAAAACTTTCTACTAAGAATTTATTGCTTTATGAGTTAACTCCTATGCAAGTCTTATTGATGCTTGTCTTGAAAGTACTATTCATGAAAAGTCTTTGCTATATGATTCAGTTGTTTAGTCATTGTCTTTACCATTGCTTCGAATCACTTCATTCATCTCATATGCTTTACAATAGTATTGATCAAGATTATGATAACATGTCACTTCAGAAATTATCCTTGTTATCGTTAACCTACTCGAGGGCGAGTAGGAACTAAGCTTGGGGATTCTTGATACGTCTCAAATGTATCTATAATTTCTTATGTTCCATGCTAGTTTTATGACAATACTCACATGTTTTATACACACTTTACATCATTTATACGCATTTTCCGGCACTAACCTATTAACGAGATGCCGAAGCGCCGGTTCTGTTTTGTGCTGTTTTTGGTTTCGAAATCCTACACAGGAAAGATTCTCGGAATTGGACGAAACGAACGCCCGAGTCTTATTTTTCCACGGAGCTTCCAGAAGACCGAAGAGGATAC
Source organism: Lolium rigidum (assembly GCF_022539505.1). NCBI lineage: Eukaryota > Viridiplantae > Streptophyta > Magnoliopsida > Poales > Poaceae > Lolium > Lolium rigidum. The sequence continues at coordinate 151,402,367 of NC_061509.1, forward strand.
GAAGTGGGGCCACGAGGCGCCCTAACCATAGGGCGGCGCGGCCAGCATGGGGCCCGCGCCGGCCTATGGTGTGGTGCCCCCGTGCCTCCTCCGACTCTGCCCTTCCGCCTACTTAAACTCTCCGTCGTGAAAACCCTAATACCGAGAGCCACGATACGGAAAAAGTTCCAGAGACGCCGCCGCCGCCAATCCCATCTCGGTGGATTCAGGAGATCGCCTTCGGCGCCCTGCCGGAGACGGGAATCATCACCCGGAGGACTCTACATCACCATGATCGCCTCCGGACTGATGTGTGAGTAGTTCATCCTTGTACTATGGGTCCATAGCAGTAGCTAGATGGTTTCTCTTCTCCTCTTGTGCTATCATGTTAGATCTTGTGAGCTGCCTATCATGATCAAGATCATCTATTTGTAATGCTACATGTTGTGTTTGTTGGGATCCGATGAATATGGAATACTATGTCAAGTTGATTATTGATCTTTCATATATGTGTTGTTTATGATCTTTCATGCTCTCCGTTGCTAGTAGAGGCTCTGGCCAAGTTGATACTTGTGACTCCAAGAGGGAGTATTTATGCTCGATAGTGGGTTCATGCCTCCATTGAATGCGGGACGAGTGACGAGAAAGTTCTAAGGTTGTGGATGTCTTGTTGCCACTAGGGATAAAACATCAATGCTTTGTCTAAGGATATTTGTGTTGATTACATTACGCACCATACTTAATGCAATTGTCTGTTGTTTGCAACTTAATACTGGAAGGGGTGCGGATGCTAACCCGAAGGTGGAATTTTTAGGCATAGATGCATGCTGGATAGCGGTCTATGTACTTTGTCGTAATGCCCTAAGTAAATCTCATATTAGTCATCATGATATGTATGTGCATTGTTATGCCCTCTCTATTTGTCAATTGCCCAACTGTAATTTGTTCACCCAACATGCTATTTATCTTATTGGAGAGACACCACTAGTGAACTGTGGACCCCGGTCCATTCTTTTACATCTGAATACAATCTACTGCAAACTCTGTTCTCTGTTGTTCTTCACAAGCAAACATCATTCTCCACACCATACGTTTAATCCTTTGTTTTCAGCAAGCCGGTGAGATTGACAACCTCACTGTTAAGTTGGGGCAAAGTATTTTGATTGTGTTGTGCAGGTTCCACGTTGGCGCCGGAATCCCTGGTGTTGCGCTGCACTACACTCCTTCACCAACAACTTCACGTGGCCTTCATATCCTACTGGTTCGATAACCTTGGTTTCTTACTGAGGGAAAACTTGCTGCTGTACGCATCACACCTTCCTCTTGGGGTTCCCAACGGACGTGTGCTTCACGCGTTATCAGTTGTGGAGAGAAAGGATTGAAGGGCACGAGAAGTTGATGCGGTCCTATTTCAATGTGAATCCAATATTTTCCAAAAGCTATTTTCGGCGGCGTTTTCGGATGAGCATCAACTTGTTCAAGCACATCGCAACGGAGGTGACCAAGTATGATCGATTCTTTGAGCAACGAAGAAATGCCACCAGAGAACTTGATCATAACACATATCAGAAGGTGACTGCCGCCTTGCGTATGTTGGCATACATGGGAGAGAGCACTTCTATCATGTGTGTCAACCGCTTTGTCGTGACAATTGTGAATGTTTTCAGATCCACATACTTGAGAGCCCCTAATGCTCAAGACATGGCAAGATTTTGGATTTCAACGCCGACCGGGGATTTTCAGGTATGCTTGGCTTAATTGATTGTATGCATTGGAGTTGGAAGAATTGTCCAGCGGCAAGTCATGGACAATTCTTCAAAGGCTACAAAAAGGATGCACTATAGTCCTTGAAGCGGTCGCCGATCATGAGACATGGATATGGTATGCATTTTTTTGGAATGTCTGGGTCTTGCAATGACATCAATGTTCTTCAACGGTCACCACTAGTGACAAGACTTGCAATGTGGGAAGTTCCATTGGTGGAGTTTGAAGGAAATGGACACAAGTACAACTATGGCTACTTCCTCGCCGATGGCATCTATCTAAGATGGCAAACATTTGTGCAGCCGTTTATTCAACCACGAGGTAAGAAACAAACCCAATTTCACAATACACAAGCAGCAGCTAGGAAAGCTACAGAGAGAGTATTTGGGATTTTGCAAGCCCAATTTGCCATTGTGAGGGGGCCGGCTAGATTTTGGGACCAAGAGTGCCTTTGGTATATCATGACCGCTTATGTCATCATGCATAACATGATTATAGATGAGGATCATGGGAAAAATATGGATCATACCCACTACGAGTTGATGGGGGTTCCTGTGCAAGTGAGGAGGTCCGCACATAGGATTGGTGCAAGTGAGGAGGTCCGCACATAGGATTGCCCGGTTTATTGCCTCGTATCATTCCATTCGCTCCGACGAAACACATGATTAGCTTTAAAAAGATCTAATGGAAGAATGATGGAATTGACATGGACAACAACAGTTGCATACTTGTTGTATTGTTTGAAAACTATGTTGTATTGTTGTATGTTGATCCATAAACTTGTCGTGTGCTGTATTTTGAAGCGTCCGGCGAAGAAACGTTTTTTGCGCCCGCGCTCGCGCTCCAATTTAGCGCTTCCGGTGGGGGAAAACCAGCGCGCGGTATACTTTTGCATCGCGGTCGGAGCAATCTTTACAGCGTGGAAATATAGGGTGCTTGCTGGAGATGCTCTTGGAAGAAACAGCCCAAGCTTGCTGAGCTGTCTCACTTCTTCAAATAGTTTTGCTTTTCAAAAAGGTATATATTTCGGAACGAAGGTAAGTACGCAAAGTTAAGCATACAATGATTATATTCTATCTCTTGTAAATTGCTACTAGAAGATTAGAGCATCTCCAGCCGCGTCCCCCAAAGCGTCCCCCAAACCGCGCCGGATTGAGCGTTTGGGAGACGTGTTTTGTTCGTGCCGTCTTTGGAGGACGTCGCTCCCCAGCCGCGTACCCCAAACGCGGCCCCCAAACATTTATTCAAATTGTTGCATTCAAAAGAAATCGTTCCCGCTGAATCGTCGCGATCAGAGTACTAGGCGCGCGATCATATTACAGACCATAGTTGTGGGGACCCCGGAATACATATCCGAAATACCCTGTTATGCATTTCTCTCACGACCCCAGAATCATACTGCCGTGAGAACATAACCGAACTGAATATCCAGATTACAATCATCCATTACAAGTACCGAATAAATAGTCTTACAATAAAGGGGTCACATGCCCCAGTCTTACATAAATGCCACGTTGGGCAAGTTCACACAAACATCGCAGCGGATACACGTCGTCATCGTCGGGCCCAAGTCATGCCTTTAGACCTACAGGCAGCTGACTTGGAGATCGTCCTAGGTCGCATAGTCGTCCTGGTAGCCTCCATCATCTTCATAGTCCTCCTCATAGTCTGGCCAAGTAAATAGCCGGGGACAAAGCCGTGAGTACATTTGGAATTGTACTCGCAAACCATCAAAAGGGGTGCTATCATAAACTATCTAAGGAGATGAGAGAGGAACGATAGTTTCTCTCGTGGATGTAGCATGCATCAGTTTCTCTTGTGGATATAGCATGCATCCGTTTCTCTTGTGGATATAGCATACCGGCATCTCAAGTGATGCGGACACTATGGTGTTCCTGTGACATCTCTATATCTTTATTGAAGAAGAGTTAGCATTCCTCCATCTCAATTGAGGGAGATGCTGATGAAATCCTATGACATCTCTATATCTTTATTGAAGAAGAGATAGCATTTCACCATCTCAATTGATGGGATGCTGGGGAAGTCCTATGACATCTCTATATCTTTATTGAAGAAGAGTTCCTTTTCATGAAACGATAGTAGAGGTTCCCACATTATTTTGTTTTCCGGCGACCATCTCCATATGGTCGACACTCACACCATTCCGGAACCTTTCCGGTACATCCAACACAACACTTTCAACTCAAAACATTTGTCAAAAACAAAGCTCAAAGCTCGAAGTTAAGGTTGGCCTTTTCAACTTGTCCATGACCGCGGACGCGGCTATTCGAATAGTTTTGACTCCGCAGAGTGTGCGCACTTTCACCACAAGAACCAACAAATCCGCCGGGATCAACCCCGGTTCGTCATACAAAAGTATGCGAGTCTCGGATAGTCGATCAAAGTCTTTCGCTCTCCTCCATTGACATGAGATCCTTCCCTGCGGGCTTACCCCTTCCCGGCACCCCGGCGGCATACCTTCTCATGAGCGTATCCCCGGCGCCACGACGGAAGACCCTCAGTAATCGTCCGGCTATAGACAACTACAGTGTATTGCCTCCTTCGGAGCGCAACCCGGCGTCGGAGGTCATCTTGACCCTCCTAGAGAGTTATGAAGGGGTCTCACGTTAACTTCGTCGAACTACGGACTAGGCCCGTGCCCACTTTGGGTGATGTGGCTGCGGCTGTAAAGTTGGTTCGGCGAACACTTATACGCAGTGCTCGTTTTTCCCATCCCACCCTAACCTTCCTCATTTCATCATCCACACAACACTTATCCAAAATCTTTACTAAACACCTTTGCTTTCACAAACCTTACACTTGAGTAAGCTTTCCTCACTCAAGGTTTTCTCAAAACCTTTACAACAAGGTAAACCTTGAGGGGTTCCCATCCTAAAGTTTCATGAGAAGATAAACTACACTTGTATATGTGGCCGAAATGACAACCATAGCTCATCAAGGGTGTTTGGATGAGTGGCAAAGGAGAACTCACACTTGCTTGGTGTAAGCATGTGTGGGTCGAACATGATTGTGTTGAGTTTCAGATTTTATAATGCTACATTACTACTTTAGAGTGGTATAGACCTTAGCAAATTAATTCTTGTTAGGCATACCCATCTCATTTTGTGGATACACCAAGATCATAGTGTTGATACCTCTATCCCAACATGGTAGTAGTGGTATCGGCTATCTTCTAAAAGAAATGAGGCGTGAACAAGATAAATGGACTATGTGCCCAAACTAGAATGACACGGCCATGATGCCATGCATTCCAATAACACAAGATCATAGTGGAGTATCACCTCTAGGGAGTACCCCACTTGGCATTACACATACATAGATGACAATAGACGAAGAACAACACACATAGAGATCAAGGTGCCTTGGGTGCCAACAAATGACAACCAACAGTCACCAATTCAGAGTTCAAAGATGGCTTGCCTTGGTTGGCTTGTCCCTGGTCTTCCTCAAGATCTTCTTCAAAGTCCTCCCCTTCAACTTCACCCTCGTTCGTATCTAACGTCGCAAAATTAAACGGTACACATAATCAATACACAAACAAGGGAACCAAAGTATTTTGGTAAAGTATGCAAAACATGCGGGGAGTTGTTTGACAGTAAACAAAGATGTTGGTTTACTTTTAAATCAAATAGGGGTAATGGTTTAAATAACATATCCCAAATTTAAACCTATTATTGCATGTAACACACATACACTTATAACCAGAGACAAAATTTTATGAACAGAGGCCAATGATATTTTTCCTAGATGCACAGTAACAATATAAGACTAACACAATTGGATTCATCCAAAAATATTAATTTTTCAATTTTTAGAATTAGGAATACTAACCAGAATACAGTGATCATGTTTAATACATCAGAAACTGTACAAAAATCCTAAAAATACAAGACCAGTGGCATTTGAAAGATAATTTTATACTGGTTCTAGTGCAATTGGATTCATGTCAAACAGAGTTACCAAACTATTTTTATTAACGAAACAGATGCACCAGTAGGTTTTCATTTTTAATTTCGTTTAACAAATTTTCAAAAATTAAAAAGGGCGGGAACGCCTCGGGCCGTGCGGTTGCTGCGCAGATGGGCCGGCCCGGTGGGGCTCTCCGGTGGCCGCGGGGAAAAAAGAAAAGGAAAAGGCCGGGGGCCCGTGGCGGGCCAGGCCAGCCAACGTGGCCATGCACGCCGACGTGGCCGTGCATGCGCCATGCGGCCGCCCGATCTGGATCCGACGGCCCAGATCTGGCGCGTCGTCGACGCTTGCGGCGCTCGCCGGCGCAGAGGGAGAAAGGGAGCGGCGGCGGGCTTACCGGCGGCCGGCGGTGGCGTGGCGTCGTGCGCGGCGTGTCGGGGCGTGGGCGTGCGTCGCGTGCGTGTACCGGCGGTGTCCGGGGGCTGCCGCGCCTCCTCGCTCGGCGTCGTCGCGCGTCACGGACGGCGTCGGAGCGTCGTTGTCGTCGTCGCCTCGCGGCCGATCTGCGGGGAGTGGCAAGGGAATGGGGTTAGGGTTGCGGAGGCGACGTTGGCGAGGAAAAGAAGGGAGAGGAGGCGTCGACGGCGGCCGCGGCGGTGACCACCGCGCGTCACCCTCGCGGTGACCGTGGTGAGCGCCTCGGCGCGTCGCGGCAATGGCGCGGGCTGCCGCTCAAGCGGCCGGGGAGTGGGAGAGGCAGCCTTGCGGCGTGGTGTGAGGGGGAGCCGAAGGGAGAGGGGTGCCTCTCGGTGGGTTTTTATAGGCGAGAGAGGGTGCGGGGGTAGTGGAGTGGGCGGCGTCGTCGGCCAACGGGCGCCCAAGGGCTGGCGTCACCCGGGCCCGGGCCCGCGGTGACGTCGGCCTGGTGGGTCGGCAGGGGAGGAGTCGAGGCGGTGCACGGCGGGCGAGGGTGATGGCGCGTCGTGCGAGGCGACGCCATCATCGCCACGCCCGGCGTGGCACGCGCGTGCGTTCGGCTAGGGTTTTTGGGCGCGCGAGTGAGAGGGGGTGCTGGGGTTGTCCTGGGCCAAAAGAGAGGGGGCAGCACGGGCTAGGGTTGGGCCGGGCGAGAGAGAGAGGAGTGGTGTCGTCCACGGCCCAAACGAGAAGAAGAAAAAGAGAGGGAAGAGATGAGGGAAAAAGAGAGGGGGAAGTTCCCCTCCTTGTCTCTCGGCCAAAACCAAAGAGAAAGAGAGAGAGAAAGAGAAACGAGGGCGGGGGTGAAAAGAGAGGGGGCAATGCCATATGCATGTGCCAAAGTGCATGAGCACATGAGGAGAAAAATTGGGGAGGAAAAATAAAATAAAGTGATGGTGGTGTTGGTGGTGTAACCCTAGGTGGTCTGCAGTGGTGGTGTAGAGAAGAGGGGAAGTGTTCCCTCTTATCCGGAGGTGATGCTCACATGCTAGGGTTAGGGTTTTTAGGGGTGAGGTGCACCGGAGGTGGTACTAAATAAATTACAGGTTCCATTTTGAGCATTTTAAGAAGGGGTGTACTCATTTAGTTAATGTTGTGGCGTCATACATATCATGCCAAAAGAGACCATTGAATTAATCTAAGCAAGAATCTATCCTACACTCAACCAATAGTGCTAAACAAAAGTTTTTGTTGTCTCAAAGTTTTAACTAATTTGAAAAATGTGCGAGTTCGAAAAATGGGGTGTTACGGACCTTCCCCCTTAAAAGAATCTCGTCCCGAGATTCCGAGGCTAGGAGCTTGAACAGTAGGGGAATTCTTTCCTAAGATAGTCCTCTCGCTCCCAAGTGGCCTCGTCTTCCGAATGATTGCTCCATTGTACTTTGAAGAACTTAATTTTCCTTCGACGGGTCAATCTCACAGCCTTCTTCCAAAATACGAATAGGGTTCTCCCGGTAGGTTAGGTCTTGGTTTAAATCGATAGCACGATAGTCGATATTCTTGAAGACCTCGGCTTGTCCGGCACTTGCGAGACACTTTCGAAGTTGAGAGATGTGGAAAACGTCGTGGAATTCCGATAATTCCGGGGTAATTCCAATTGATAAGAAACCTCTCCTCTTCGGCCTATTATCTTGAAGGGGCCAATGTACCTTGGAGCTAGCTTGCCTTTGACGTGGAAACGCTTCATTCCTTTGAGAGGAGTAACTCGGAGATAGGCAAAATCTCCGATACTAAAGGTTACTTCTCGACGCTTGGTGTTGGCGTAGCTCTTCCTGTCGGACCGGGCTGCTTTCAAACGGTCGCGGATGAGTTGAACTTGTTCTTCCGTTGCCGAAGTACATCGGGTCCAAAAACTTGACTTTCTCCGGTCTCGGACCGGCTGAGAGGGGTTCGGCACTTTCTTCCATACAAGGCTTCAAAAGGTGCCATCTGCAGACTAGCCTGATAGCTATTATTGTACGAGAACTCTGCGAAGGGTAAGCAATCTTCCCATTTGGTCCCATAAGCAAGAACACAAGCATGGAGCATATCTTCGAGAATTTGATTTACTCGCTCAGTCTGTCCTCCGGTCTGGGGGTGATACGCAGTGCTGAAGGATAATTTGGTGCCCATGGCTTCATGAAGTTTCTGCCATAAGCGGGAAGTGAATTGAGGGCCTCGATCAGAAACAATGATCTTAGGAGTTCCATGTAAGCTGACTATACGGGAGATGTAGAGATCTGCCAACTTACCCACACGGTCGGTGGTGTTGACGGGCAAGAAGTGCGCGACTTTTGTAAGTCGATCCACGATTACCCAAATAGAGTCGTGTCCACGGTTGGACCGGGAAGTCCGGTAATAAAGTCCATTCCAATTTCGTCCCATTTCCACTCAGGAATCTTCAAAGGTTGGAGAAGTCCAGCCGGGCGTTGATGTTCCGCTTTAACCTTCTGGCAAACGTCACATCGGGCAATAAAGAATGCAATATCCCGTTTCATGCCATGCCACCAAAAGGTATCTTTCAAGTCTTGGTACATTTTTGTCCCTCCGGGGTGGATAGAGTAGGGGGTGTTGTGGGCCTCTTCCATAATCAGGTTCTTCAGGCTAGGGAGGTTTGGAACGCAAAGACGTCCGTTGTACCACAGAATTCCTTCAGAGTCAACGGAGAATCCAGCCAGTTTTTCTTTACCCATACGACGCTTGATTCCTTCAATGCTTTCATGACCAGCTTGTGCTTCTTTAACTTGGTCGTGGAGGGTAGGTCGAACTTCCATTGCGGCCAGGAATCCGTGGCTAACCAATTCTAATCCGAACTCCTCGAACTCTTGATAAAGCAGGGGTTGTTTGGTCTTAAGGCAGGCATTGAGAGAACAAGGTTCTCGGCTGAGTGCGTCAGCGACTACATTTGCTTTTCCGGGGTGATAGTGGATGCTGAGATCATAATCTTTTATTAACTCAATCCATCTTCTCTGGCGCATGTTCAATTCCCTTTGAGTGAAGATATATTTGAGGCTTTTATGGTCGGTGTAGATGTCACACCGATTACCGATGAGGTAATGGCGCCAAGTTTTGAGGGCGTGAACTACAGCGGCTAACTCAAGATCATGAGTTGGGTAGTTTGCTTCATGGGGTTTGAGCTGTCGGGAGAGGTAGGAGATAACTTTGCCTTCTTGCATTAGGACACTTCCAAGGCCAAGCTTGGAGGCGTCGCAATAAATTACAAAGTCTTTGGTAACATCTGGCATGGTCAGGATTGGGGTGGAGACGAGTCGCCTTTTTAGTTCCCGAAAACTTTCCTCGCACTTGTCCGTCCATTCAAACTTCTTATTCTTCTTAAGCAAGAGGGTGAGGGGTTTAGCTATGCTAGAGAATCCTTCTACAAACTTCCGATAGTATCCAGCTAACCCGAGGAAGGATCTTACCTCGGTTGGGTTGGTAGGGGTCGGCGTTCCATGATTGATTTGATATGGGAGGGGTCGACCGATAAACCACCGGCCGACGAGACGTGGCCAAGGAATCCCACTTCTCGGAGCCGAATTGGCACTTGCTGAATTTGGCATAGAGTCGGTGCTTCCTAAGCGTTCCCAGAACAAGTCTCAGATGCTCTTCATGTTCTTCTTCAGTTTTGGAATAGACAAGAATGTCATCAATGAATACCACGACGAATTTGTCGAGGTACTCCATAAAAACCTTATTCATGAGGTTCATGAAATAGGCAGGGGCGTTTGTGAGTCCGAAGGACATTACGGTGTACTCGTACGATCCGTAACGGGTAGTGAAGGCGAGTCTTGGGAATATCTTTTTCTCGTACCTTGAGCTGATGGTATCCGGTGCGGAGATCTATTTTGGAGAAGACTTTGGCTCCATTCATCCGATCGAACGGATCATCAATCTTGGGTAGAGGATATTTATTCTTGATTGTAACATCGTTGAGTCTACGGTAATCCACACATAGGCGAATGGTACCGTCTCGCTTGTCCACGAAGATCACGGGCGATCCCTGTGGCGAAGCACTAGGTCGGATCAGACCTTTACTCAACATGTCATCCAATTGTTTCTTTAATTCAACCAATTCTTGGGGGTTCATCCGGTAAGGGCGCTGAGCTATAGGTGAAGTACCCGGAATTAACTCAATAATGAATTCAATATCCCGGTCCGGGGGCATACCAGGCAACTCTTCCGGAAACACATCCGGATAATCACAGACAATTGGAACTTGATCTAAGGCTGGTCCAACGATACTTTTCTTGCAGAAGGATTTGGATGAATGTGTGGTGGCGGTATATTTTACTGGTAAGCCTTGGTCATTAGATAAGGTAATGGATTTTTGGGCACAATCGATGTGACCTTTGTACTTAGTCATCCAATTCATCCCAAGTATCACTTCTAATCCTTGGGCTCCCAATACTATAAGGTCGGCGTGGAAGGGTACTCCTTGTATAGTTATGGGAACATTTTTGCATGATAAGTGGGTTTTAGCGGTTGATCCGGGAATTTGGACTAGCATGGGTCGGCGCATGTTAGTCGGCGTCATCCCACTTTTCTTAACGAATGGTTCGGTGACGAAAGAATGTGATGCTCCGGAATCAAATAAAACTCGAGCAGGAGTGGAGTGGACTATGAACATACCCATCACGATGTCCGGGGCCTCCTCGCCTTCCTCGGCGTTGACGTGGTTCAGATGTCCTCTAGCCGCATTGGCTTGCTTCTTAACCAAAGGCTTCTTTCCGGGAGTAGCTCGGCTTGAGCTTGGTTAGACCTGGGTGCATTGGGGCGCCGAGCTGCATTCATCTTGGTGGGGCACTCACGAGAAAAGTGCCCGGGCTTCCCACAAGTGAAACAACCATCTCCGGGAGTACGAGCCGGGGGATTGGGGCGGGGGTTGTTGTTGTAACCTCCTCCTCCGGAACGGTACTCGTGGAGCTGGACGGTTGGAGTTTTGATTATTGGAGCGGTAGACAGGGGCGGATGCCGGGGTCCTCTCGAGGTGGGTTGGCGAGGCCTTGATGGAGGCGGACTGCGGTACTTGGGGTTGCTAGGTCCACCTTGTCTGTTGCTCGCATCTTGCGCTTCCTGGTTTCATAAGCAGCCTTGCGCTTAGACTCCACCAATATGGCGGCATCCACAAGTGCTTCCAAATCTGGGTATGGTACGGCCACAAGGATACTCGGATTTCTTCATGCAGTCCATTCACGAAACGGTCGCGCTTCTTCTCATCCGTGTCAACATCCCGAGGGGCATATCCGGCCAAGGTATTGAACTTTTCAAGGTAATCCACCACGCTGGAGTTGTTCCGCTCAGGTTGAAGAACTCATCACGCTTCATCTTGATCAGACCCGTGGGAATATGAGCTTTACGGAACTTGGCGGTGAATTCCACCCAGTTGATGACGTGATCAGGAGCTTGCATGGCTTTGACGTTCTCCCACCATGCTCGGGCGGGTCCCGAGAGAAAGTGAGTGGCGAGAAGAACCTTCTCATGGTCTCCAACAGCAGCGACTTCAAGGTTGTTCTCGATAGTGCGGAGCCAATCGTCCGCATCGAGGGAGCGGCACACTTGGAGAACACGGGTGGGTTGGTATTCGGAAATCCCTAAGGCGTGATCTTGGAGCTTCCTCGCCGTGGCCTTCTCCTTCTTCATTGTTGCGGTTTCCCGCAGCGGCTTGAGCAATTTGCCGAAGGGCTGCAAGGTTGGCTTCACTCTCTTGGCGGGAACGTTGGCGATCTTCCAACAGAAGGCGGAGAATCTGAGTCATGTCAGGATCCGGGGGTGGTGGTGGTGGAGCGTTTTGGTTGCGGCGGGTGTCAACCATCTGAGGAGGTAAAGATGATAGGCAAAGCAAATGAGATGACGGAAGAAAGAAATTCTGAAGTTCAAGTGCTTGCCAAGGGAAAGGAATGTGCATGCATAAGAGTAAAAATTTTAAAACGAAAGAAACATGGTAAACACAATTGCAAACATTCAACCACAAACGTCGGTACTACCAAAAGCATCAAGTTCCACAACCAACAAGGTCACATAAGGACCAACAAAGTACGTCGCAACACGCGGGACAACTTAACACCTAACAAGTCTCGGAAGTGCACATCTAGAAATCATCAAGTGGTGCGGAAGGGCCATCGAACGGGGGCTCCTCGGGATCCTCCTCATCATCCGAAGTAGCCTCCAAGGTGCGAAGTGGTGCGGGCTCCTCGATCGCGTCGTTGATGAAGGCGCGGTCCTCGTCATCTTCATCATCAAGCCCATCAAGTCCTTCTTCCTCCATGTAGTCCTCATCATCGCTCACAAGGGCGGTGTTCTCCTTGCGAATATCCTCGCCGTCATCCTGAGTCTCTTCAAGCTTCTCCTCGGCCTCGCGGAGGGCGGCCTTGAGGTGCATAACCTTAACCTTGAGCATGTAGTTGGATTCGCGAACACGGAGGGTCTTCTTCTGTTGGCGACGATGCTTGAGCTTAGCCAACTTCAAGTCCATCTTGAGCCCCTCCATCTCATGCTTCAACACCTCATTCTCCATCCTGTTGGAGTCAAGGCTGAGCTGGGTCTTGAACAACAAGTTCTCCATCTGGCTCACTTGACGTCCAAGGGGGCAAAAGTAGGGGATCATGGTAGGAATCCCCTCCTCGTTGCGGCGTCCCAAGAAGGCGTGAGGAAGTCCCATGGCCTCCAACTCGACACGGTGGTGAAAGACAAGGCGAGAGAGGGCTGCTTGGAGCACCCTCACAAGTCCATCCTCCCACGTGCGGTCGAAGACCTGAACCTCGATCTCCTCAAGCTGCTTCACATGAGAGCCACGGAGTGTGCAAACCACCATCCGGGACATCTCACCGTCCTTGGTGCTCTCCATCTGTCCTCCCTTCACTTCGGGCGCCAGGGCGTCCAACAGCCGGGACACCTCAACAAGGGAGGTCTCAAACAGGTAGGGAGGCTTCTTAAAGCCAAGGCTGGATGCTCTCCGTGAACATCGGTGGATCCATCTACAAAAATTTTTAAGTTCTTAATTAGTATGATGATCAAAGTGTGCCAAATTTTAAGTGCATAAGGTAAAAACAGTAATAATTAATGCAAGTAAAGTTAATATCTAAAAGAAAGTAGGGGAGAGACTAGGCATTATTTCAGCATATAGTCATCTCGTTTTTAATTTAGAAAAATAGTTTTTGTACTATCTTAGCGTCCATGCTAACTAGGGGCTCCTAAGGTCGGGATGGCTCCGATACCAGCTCCGTGGGGACCCCGGAATACATATCCGAAATACCCTGTTATGCATTTCTCTCACGACCCCGGAATCATACTCGCCGTGAGAACATAACCGAACCGAATATCCAGATTACAATCATCCATTACAAGTACCGAATAAATAGTCTTACAATAAAGGGGTCACATGCCCCGAGTCTTACATAAATGCCACGTTGGGCAAGTTCACACAAACATCGCAGCGGATACACGTCGTCATCGTCGGGCCCAAGTCATGCCTTTAGACCTACGAGGCGGCTGACTTGGAGATCGTCCTAGGTCGCATAGTCGTCCTGGTAGCCTCCATCATCTTCATAGTCCTCCTCATAGTCCGGCCAAGTAAATAGCCGGGGACAAAGCCGTGAGTACATTTGGAATTGTACTCGCAAACCATCAAAAGGGGTGCTATCATAAACTATCTAAGGAGATGAGAGAGGAACGATAGTTTCTCTCGTGGATGTAGCATGCATCAGTTTCTCTTGTGGATATAGCATGCATCCGTTTCTCTTGTGGATATAGCATACCGGCATCTCAAGTGATGCGGACACTATGGTGTTCCTGTGACATCTCTATATCTTTATTGAAGAAGAGTTAGCATTCCTCCATCTCAATTGAGGGAGATGCTGATGAAATCCTATGACATCTCTATATCTTTATTGAAGAAGAGATAGCATTTCACCATCTCAATTGATGGGATGCTGGGGAAGTCCTATGACATCTCTATATCTTTATTGAAGAAGAGTTCCTTTTCATGAAACAGTAGTAGAGGTTCCCACATTATTTTGTTTTCCGGCGACCATCTCCATATGGTCGACACTCACACCATTCCGGAACCTTTCCGGTACATCCAACACAACACTTTCAACTCAAAACATTTGTCAAAAACAAAGCTCAAAGCTCAGGTTAAGGTTGGCCTTTTCAACTTGTCCATGACCGCGGACGCGGCTATTCGAATAGTTTTGACTCTGCAGAGTGTGCGCACTTTCACCACAAGAACCAACAAATCCGCCGGGATCAACCCCGGTTCGTCATACAAAAGTATGCGAGTCTCGGATAGTCGGTCAAAGTCTTTCGCTCTCCTCCATTGACATGAGATCCTTCCCTGCGGGCTTACCCCTTCCCGGCACCCCGGCGGCATACCTTCTCATGAGCGTATCCCCGGCGCCACGACGGAAGACCCTCAGTAATCGTCCGGCTATAGACAACTACAGTGTATTGCCTCCTTCAGAGCGCAACCCGGCGTCAGAGGTCATCTTGACCCTCCTAGAGAGTTATGAAGGGGTCTCACGTTAACTTCGTCGAACTACGGACTAGGCCCGTGCCCACTTTGGGTGATGTGGCTGCGCTGTAAAGTTGGTTCGGCGAACACTTATACGCGAGTGCTCGTTTTCCCATCCCCCCCTAACCTTCCTCATTTCATCATCCACACAACACTTATCCAAAATCTTTACTAAACACCTTTGCTTTCACAAACCTTACACTTGAGTAAGCTTTCCTCACTCAAGGTTTTCTCAAAACCTTTACAACAAGGTAAACCTTGAGGGGTTCCCATCCTAAAGTTTCATGAGAAGATAAACTACACTTGTATATGTGGCCGAAATGACAACCATAGCTCATCAAGGGTGTTTGGATGAGTGGCAAAGGAGAACTCACAGTTGCTTGGTGTAAGCATGTGTGGGTCGAACATGATTGTGTTGAGTTTCAGATTTTATAATGCTACATTACTACTTTAGAGTGGTATAGACCTTAGCAAATTAATTCTTGTTAGGCATACCCATCTCATTTTGTGGATACACCAAGATCATAGTGTTGATACCTCTATCCCAACATGGTAGTAGTGGTATCGGCTATCTTCTAAAAGAAATGAGGCGTGAACAAGATAAATGGACTATGTGCCCAAACTAGAATGACACGGCCATGATGCCATGCATTCCAATAACACAAGATCATAGTGGAGTATCACCTCTAGGGAGTACCCCACTTGGCATTACACATACATAGATGACAATAGACGAAGAACAACACACATAGAGATCAAGGTGCCTTGGGTGCCAACAAATGACAACCAACAGTCACCAATTCAGAGTTCAAAGATGGCTTGCCTTGGTTGGCTTGTCCCTGGTCTTCCTCAAGATCTTCTTCAAAGTCCTCCCCTTCAACTTCACCCTCGTTCGTATCTAACGTCGCAAAATTAAACGGTACACATAATCAATACACAAACAAGGGAACCAAAGTATTTTGGTAAAGTATGCAAAACATGCAGGGGAGTTGTTTGACAGTAAACAAAGATGTTGGTTTACTTTTAAATCAAATAGGGGTAATGGTTTAAATAACATATCCCAAATTTAAACCTATTATTGCATGTAACACACATACACTTATAACCAGAGACAAAATTTTATGAACAGAGGCCAATGATATTTTTCCTAGATGCACAGTAACAATATAAGACTAACACAATTGGATTCATCCAAAAATATTAATTTTTCAATTTTTAGAATTAGGAATACTAACCAGAATACGAGTGATCATGTTTAATACATCAGAAACTGTACAAAAATCCTAAAAATACAAGACCAGTGGCATTTGAAAGATAATTTTATACTGGTTCTAGTGCAATTGGATTCATGTCAAACAGAGTTACCAAACTATTTTTATTAACGAAACGAGTGCACCAAGTAGGTTTTCATTTTTAATTTCTGTTTAACAAATTTTCAAAAATTAAAAAGGGCGGGAACGCCCTGGGCCGTGCAGTTGCTGCGCAGATGGGCCGGCCCAGTGGGGCTCTCCAGTGGCCGCGGGGAAAAAAAGAAAAGGAAAAAGGCCGGGGGCCCGTGGCGGGCCAGGCCAGCCAACGTGGCCATGCACGCCGACGTGGCCGTGCATGCGCCATGCGGCCGCCCGATCTGGATCCGACGGCCCAGATCTGGCGCGTCGTCGACGTTTGCGGCGCTCGCCGGCGCAGAGGGAGAAAGGGAGCGGCGGCGGGCTTACCGGCGGCCGGCGGTGGCGTGGCGTCGTGCGGGCGTGTCGGGGCGTGGGCGTGCGTCGCGTGCGTGTGCCGGCGGTGTCCGGGGGCTCGCTGCGCCTCCTCGCTCGGCGTCGTACGCGTCCACGGACGGCGTCGGAGCGTCGTTGTCGTCGTCGCCTCGCGGCCGATCTGCGGGGGAGTGGCAAGGGAATGGGGTTAGGGTTGCGGGAGGCGACGTTGGCGAGGAAAAAGAAGGGAGAGGAGGCGTCGACGGCGTCGCGGCGGTGACCACCGCGCGTCACCCTCGCGGTGACCGTGGTGAGCGCCTCAGCGCGTCGCGGCAATGGCGCGGGCTGCTGCTCAAGCAGCCAGGGAGTGGGAGAGGCAGCCTTGCGGCGTGGTGTGAGGGGGAGCTGAAGGGAGAGGGGTGCCTCTCGGTGGGTTTTTATAGGCAGAGAGGGTGCAGGGTAGTGGAGTGGGCGGCGTCGTCGGCCAACGGGCGCCCAAGGGCTGGCGTCACCAGCTGGGCCCGCGGTGACGTCGGCCTGGTGGGTCAGCAGGGGGAGGGAGTCGAGGCGGTGCACGGCAGGCGAGGGTGATGGCGCGTCGTGCGAGGCGACGCCATCATCGCCCTGCCAGCGTGGCACGCGCGTGCGTTCGGCTAGGGTTTTTGGGCGCGCGAGTGAGAGGGTATGCTGGGGTTGTCCTGGGCCAAAAGAGAGGGGGCAGCACGGGCTAGGGTTGGGCCAGGGCGAGAGAGAGAGGAGTGGTGTCGTCCACGACCCAAACAAGAGAAGAAAAAGAGAGGGAAGAGATGAGGGAAAAAGAGAGGGGAAGTTCCCCTCCTTGTCTCTCGGCCAAAACCAAAGAGAAAAGAGAGAGAGAAAGAGAAACAGGGGCAGGGGTGAAAAGAGAGGGGGCAATGCCATATGCATGTGCCAAAGTGCATGAGCACATGAGGAGAAAAATTGGGGAGGAAAAATAAAATAAAGTGATGGTGGTGTTGGTGGTGTAACCCTAGGTGGTCTGGTGGTGGTGTAGAGAAGAGGGGAAGTGTTCCCTCTTATCCAGAGGTGATGCTCACATGCTAGGGTTAGGGTTTTTAGGGGTGAGGTGCACCAGAGGTGGTACTAAATAAATTACAGGTTCCATTTTGAGCATTTTAAGAAGGGGTGTACTCATTTAGTTAATGTTGTGGCGTCATACATATCATGCCAAAAGAGACCATTGAATTAATCTAAGCAAGAATCTATCCTACACTCAACCAATAGTGCTAAACAAAAGTTTTTGTTGTCTCAAAGTTTTAACTAATTTGAAAAATGTGCAGGTTCTGAAAAATGGGGTGTTACAATAGTGCATGCTAAATTAGAAGAAGGGGTTGGTCGTCGGCGACGTATCCTGAGTCGACGCAGGCCCGTCGATCACGACGACCTCGTCGCGATCTGCCTGGTGTTGTGCATGCTCCGTCTGCTCCGCCGCCGTCGCATAGGCCGACGATGGTGTAGAAGTCGAAGACGCGTCAGCCGGCTCTTGCGCCGCGGTTGCTGCCGTTGCCGCTTCCTGGGCCGCCGCGTTGGCCGCAGCGTTGGCCGCCGCCATTTTGGCTTCGATGTCGTCGATGATCTGGCCTTTGAAGAAGTTGTGCGCCGCCCGCGTCCGCGGAGACATTCCCTCTGTCGACGCTCTCAGCAGGGACATGTCGTCCCTGCGTTTCTTCAGCTCCAACTTCTCCTCTTGCCTCTTGAGCAGCTCCGCCCACCTTTCGTCGGTCTTTTTGTCGCGGGAGAGAAAGGTCGAGGAGAAGTTCGCGAGGCATTTCGTGATCGACGCCTGCGTCTTCTCAGACGACGCCGCGTCGGCCAAGGCGGCCTTGTTGCCAGTAGGACGCCCTGCCGATGTTGCCAGCGGCGCGTCTAGATCAATGGCGTCCTTCCCCTTGGACAGCGACTGGCGCGTCAACCGCCATTTCTCATTCCCTTTGAGCTTGGTATAGCAATGCATCAGCCCGAACGACTTGTGACCTTCCGAGTTCTTAGCGTAAACCTCCATGGCCCTATCAAACTAGCCAAAGGAATCAGAATCATTTCATCGAACACAATGTAGGCGCTATAGAGAATGGAAGAAAGAGTCGTACCATTTGGGAGAGGTCGGCGCCGCTCTCGGCTCTGGTCACTAAGTCGTGATGGTATCCATGGAAGGAGTTCACCGACGCCTGGATGATGGCCCATCGCGTCGACATTGCCTTTTGGCTCCTCTTCATTGTCACTTTCTTGTACTCGTTGTTGATGAGCTTGCGCTCATCGAACTCGGCCTTGATCCTCGCCCAATACTTCCCGTATTTTTGGTTGGCGCCGATGATGGAGTCATGGCTCACCGTCGCCCACGACTCGCACAGACAAAGATCCTCCAAAACCGTCCACTTGGGGCCTCGTGTGCCCGACGCCTTCTTCTTCTTTTTCTTCTTCACGCCATCCGCGTCTACCTCCACGAGATCATCGTCACCGGCACCCTCCTCGTCCTCTTCCTCGCCGCCCTCGCCGCCCTCTTCGTCCTCGTCGTCGTCCTCGTCCTCCACGTCCTCCTCTTCATTGTCCTCCTCATCCTCACCCCCACCCTCTTCCTCAGCACCCTCAGCACCGGCGCCGTCGAATTCGAGCGGCCCCCTGCGGCCAGTGAAAGGGTCGCTGTCCGCACCGGGTCCTGGCTCGCGCTGCTCGTATGCCGGGGAGTAGAGGTTGTTGGGGTTGAAGCCGCCATGCGGCAGCGCATCCTGGTAGTGGGGCGATGATGCGTGTAGTTGACACGTCCGTTGGGAACCCCAAGAGGAAGGTGTGATGCGCACAGCAGCAAGTTTCCCTCAGTAAGAAACCAAGGTTTAATCGAACCAGTAGGAGTCAAGAAGCACGTTGAAGGTTGATGGCGGAGGAGTGTAGTGCGGCGCAACACCAGGGATTCCGGCGCCAACGTGGAACCCGCACAACACAATCACGGAACTTTGCCCCAACGTAACGGAGAGGTTGTCAATCTCACCGGCTTGCTCGTAAACAAAGGATTAGATGTATAGTGTGGATGATGATGTTTGTTTGCGAAGAACAAGTAAAGAACAATTGCAATGAGATTGTATTTCAGATGTAAAGAATAGGACCGGGGTCCACAGATCACTAGCGGTGTCTCTCCCATAAGATAAACAGATGTTGGGTGAACAAATTACAGTTGGGCAATTGACAAATAAAGAAGGCATAACAATGCACATACATATATCATGATGAGTACTATGAGATTTAATCGGGGCATTACGACAAAGTACATAGACCGCTATCCAGACATGCATCTATGCCTAAAAGTCCACCTTCGGAGTTATCATCCGAACCCCTCCAGTATTAAGTTGTAAACAACGGACAATTGCATTAAGTATGGTGCGTAATGTAATCAACACAAATATCCTTAGACAAAGAATCGATGTTTTATCCCTAGTGGCAACGAGCACATCCACAACCTTAGAACTTTCCGTCACTCGTCCCGATTTAATGGAGGCATGAACCCACTATCGAGCATAAATACTCCCTCTTGGAGTCACAAGTATCAACTTGGCCAGAGCCTCTACTAGCAACGGAGAGCATGCAAGAACATAAATAACATATATGATAGATTGATAATCAACTTGACATAGTATTCAATATTCATCGGATCCCAACAAACACAACATGTAGGATTACAGATAGATGATCTTGATCATGATAGGCAGCTCACAAGATCTAACATGATAGCACAATAAGGAGAAGACAACCATCTAGCTACTGCTATGGACCCATAGTCCAGGGGTGAACTACTCACACATCGATCCGGAGGCGATCATGGCGATGAAGAGACCTCCGGGAGATGATTCCCCCTCTCCGGCAGGGTGCCGGAGGCGATCTCCTGAATCCCCCGAGATGGGATTGGCGGCGGCGTCTCTGGAAGGTTTTCCGTATCGTGGCTCTCGGTACTGGGGGTTTCGCGACGAAGGATTTAAGTAGGCGGAAGGGCAGGTCAGGAGGCGCCACGGGGGCCCCACACAACGAGGCCGCGCGGGCCCCTTGCGCGGCCGCGCCGCCCTATTGTGGCGGCGCCTCGTGGCCCCACTTCGTCTCTCCCTCGGACTTCGGAAGCTTCGTGCAAAAATAAGACCCCGGCGTTGATTTCGTCCAATTCCGAGAATATTTCCTTACTAGGATTTCGAAACCAAAAACAGCGAGAAAACATCAATCGGCTCTTCGGCATCTCGTCAATAGGTTAGTGCCGGAAAATGCATAATAATGACATATAATGTGTATAAAACATGTGAGTATCATCATACAAGTAGCATGGAACATAAGAAATTATAGATATGTTTGGGACGTATCAAGCATCCCCAAGCTTAGTTCCTACTCGCCCTCGAGTAGGTAAACATTAACAAAGATAATTTCTGAAGTGACATGCTATCATAATCTTGATCATACTATTGTAAAGCATATGAGATGAATGCAGCGATTCGAAACAATGATGAAGATAATGAGTAAACTAATGAATCATATAACAAAGACTTTTCATTAATAATACTTTCAAGACAAGCATCAATAAGACTTGCATAAGAGTTACTCATAAAGCAATAAGTTCAAAGTAAAGGCATTGAAGCAACACAAAGGAAGATTAAGTTTCAGCGGTTGCTTTCAACTTCAACATATTTATCTCATGGATAATTGTCAACACAAAGTAATATAACAAGTGCAATAAGTAAATATGTAAGAATCAATGCACACAGTTGATACAAGCGTTTGCTTCTAGGATAGAAAGAATAGGCAAACTGACTCAACAATAAAGTAAAAGATAGGCCCTTCGCAGAGGGAAGCATTGATTACTATATTTGTGCTAGAGCTTTTCATTTTGAAAACAAGAAACAATTTTGTCAACGGTAGTAATAAAGCATATGTGTTATGTATAAGATATCCTATAAGTTGCAAGCCTCATGCATAGTATACTAATAGTGCTCGCACCTTGTCCTAATTAGGTTGGATTAACACGGATTATCATTGCATAGCATATGTTTCAACCAAGTGTCACAAAGGGGTACCTCTATGCCGCCCGTACAAAGGTCTAAGGAGAAAGCTCGCATTGGATTTCTCGCTTTTGATTATTCTCAACTTAGACATCCATATCGGGACAACATAGACAACAGATAATGGACTCCTCTTTAATGCATAAGCATTCAACAACAATTAAAATTCTCATAAGAGATTGAGGATTAGTTGTCCACACTGGAAACTTCCACCATGAATCATGGCTTTAGTTAGCGGCACAATGTTCTTCTCTAACAAGTATGCATACTCAAACCATTTGATCATGAAAATCGCTCTTACTTCAGACAAGACGAACATGCATAGCAACTCACATGATATTCAACAAAGGTAAAGTTGATGGCGTCCCCGTAAAACATGGTTACCGCTCAACAAGCAACTTACTAAGAAATAAGACACATAAGTACATATTCTTCACCACGATAGTTTTTAAGCTATTTGTCCCATGAGCTATATATTGTAAAGGTAAAGAATGGAAATTTTAAAGGTAGAACTCAAGTAACGTACTTTGGAATGGTGGAGAAATACCATGTAGTAGGTAGGTATGGTGGACACAAATGGCATGGTTATTGGCTCAAGGATTTGGATGCACGAGAAGAATTCCTCTCAATACAAGGCTAGGTTAGCAAGGTTGTTTGAAGCAAACTCAAGTATAAAAGGTGCGAGCAAAGCTCACATATGAACATATTGTAACTATTATAAGACTTTATATTGTCTCCTTGTTGTTCAAACACCTCAACCGAGAAAATATCTAGACTCTAGAGATCAATCATGCAAACCAAATTTTAACAAGCTCTATGTAGTTATTCATTAATGAGTACAAGGTACATGATGCAAGAGCTTAAACAAGATCTATATGAGCACAACAATTGCCAAGTATCAAATTATTCAAGACATTAAACCATTTACCACATGCGGCATTTTCCGTTTCCAACCATATAACAATGAATGAAGTAGTTCAAATTTCGCAATGAACATTAAAGATGAAGCCAAGAACACATGTGTTCATACGAAACAGCGGAGCGTGTCTCTCTCCCAAACAAAGAATGCTAGGATCCGATTTATTCAAACAAAAACAAAAATAAAAACAAACAGACGCTCCAAGTAAAGCATATAAGATGTGACGGAATAAAAATATAGTTTCACTAGAGGAACCTGATAAGTTGTCGATGAAGAAGGGATGCCTTGGGCATCCCCAAGCTTAGACGCTTGAGTCTTCTTAAAATATGCAGGGATGAACCACGGGGGCATCCCCAAGCTTTGACTTTTCACTCTTCTTGATCATATTGTATCATCCTCCTCTCTTGACCCTTGAAAACTTCCTCCACACCAAAATCGAAACAAACTCATTAGAGGGTCGGTGCATAATTCATATATTCAGAGGTGACATAATCATTCTTAACACTTCTGGACATTGCACAAAGCTACTGAAAGTTAATGGAACAAAGAAATCCATCAAACATAGCAAAACAGGCAATGCGAAATAAAAGGCGGAATCTGTCAAAACAGAACAGTCCGTAAAGACGAATTTTAAAGTGGCACCAGACTTGCTCAGATGAAAATGCCCAAATTGAATGAAAGTTGCGTACATATCTGAGGATCGCGCACGTAAATTGGCATATTTTTTTGATTTTTCTACAGAGACTAATGCTCAAATTCGTGACAGCAAGAAATTTGTTCCTGCGCAGTAATCCAAATCTAGTATTGGCTTTACTATCAAAGACTTTACTTGGCACAACAATGCAATAAAATAAAGATAAGGAGAGGTTGCTACAGTAGTAAACAACTTCCAAGACTCAAATATAAAATAAAGTGCAGAAGTAAAATAATGGGTTGTCTCCCATAAGCGCTTTTCTTTAACGCCTTTCAGCTAGGCGCAGAAAGTGTGAATCAAGTATTGTCAAGAGATGAAGCATCAACATCAATAGGTATCTTAGATGCTCCCCATCCGTAGTGGTGCTAAGGGCTTTGTCAATTTTAGGCCTATAATAATTTTTTGGTTTAAGCACTTTAGAGACATACATAAACTTTTGCTCCTTACCCACATAAGCTTTCTCCTTAAACTTAAGAGAAGAAAAAGTTGAACCCAAGGTTCTCATAGCTTCTTCAAGTTCACTAATCCTATGGGTTCGATTATCATGAGTAGCACAAGTTTCTAAAATAGCAATTCTCTCATTAATTCCACCTAGAGATTTATCAAGTTTATCAGTGCTATTAAGTAATATTCCCAATTTAGTCTCAATACTTGGAAGGTCTTTGTCTATGGCCTCCAACTTTTTCATGACATCTTCAAGAGAGATTTCAATTTTAGCTTCATTAACAGGTGGTATTCCAACTAGACTCTCAATAATGCAACTAGCTTCTAAAGCAGGAGTGCCTAGGAAATTACCTCCCGCAAGAGTATCAAGAACATACCTATTCCAACTAGAGATTCCAACATAAAAGTTCCTAAGTAGTATAATAGTGGAGTGTTTCTTAATGCACCTATGATGAGCATCACTAATTCTATACCAAGCATCTTTAAAACTTTCTCCCCCTTGTTGCTTAAAGGAACGAACTTCAACTTCCGGATTGCTCATTTTTAGCAATAGTAAATAAAGCAAACTAAATAAAGTAAATGCAAGTAACTAATTTTTTGTGTGTTTTCGATATGGAGAACAAGACAGTAATTAAAGTAAAGCTAGCAACTAATTTTTTTGTGTTTTTAATATAAGAGCAAACAAAGCAGTAAAATAAAGTAAAGTAAAGCAAGACAAAAACAAAGTAAAGAGATTGGATGTGGAAGACTCCCCTTGCAGCGTGTCTTGATCTCCCCGGCAACGGCGCCATAAATTTGCTTGATGCGTGTAGTTGACACGTCCGTTGGGAACCCCAAGAGGAAGGTGTAATGCGCACAACGACAAGTTTCCCTCGCAAGAAACCAAGGTTTAATCGAACCGTAGGGAGTCAAGAAGCACGTTGAAGGTTGATGGCGGAGGAGTGTAGTGCGGCGCAACACCGGGGATTCCGGCGCCAACGTGGAACTCGCACAACACAATCACGGAACTTTGCCCCAACGTAACGGTGAGGTTGTCAATCTCACCGAGCTTGTCGTAAACAAAGGATTAGATGTATAGTGTGGATGATGATGTTTGTTTGCGAAGAACAGTAAAGAACAATTGCAGTAGATTGTATTTCAGATGTAAAGAATAGGACCGGGGTCCACAGATCACTAGCGGTGTCTCTCCCATAAGATAAACAGATGTTCGGTGAACAAATTACAGTTGGGCAATTGACAAATAAAGAAGGCATAAAAATGCACATACATATATCATGATGAGTACTATGAGATTTAATCAGGGCATTACGACAAAGTACATAGACCGCTATCCGAGCATGCATCTATGCCTAAAAAGTCCACCTTCGAGTTATCATCCGAACCCCTCCAAGTATTAAGTCGTAAACAACGGACAATTGCATTAAGCATGGTGCGTAATGTAATCAACACAAATATCCTTAGACAAAGCATCGATGTTTTATCCCTAGTGGCAACAAGCACATCCACAACCTTAAAACTTTCCATCACTCGTCCCAGATTTAATGGAGGCATGAACCCACTATCGAGCATAAATACTCCCTCTTGGAGTCACAAGTATCAACTTGGCCGGAGCCTCTACTAGCAACGGAGAGCATGCAAGAACATAAATAACATATATGATAGATTGATAATCAACTTGACATAGTATTCAATATTCATCGGATCCCAACAAACACAACATGTAGGATTACAGATAGATGATCTTGATCATGATAGGCAGCTCACAAGATCTAACATGATAGCACAATAAGGAGAAGACAACCATCTAGCTACTGCTATGGACCCATAGTCCGGGGGTGAACTACTCACGCATCGATCCGGAGGCGATCATGGCGATGAAGAGACCTCGGGAGATGATTCCCCTCTCCGGCAGGGTGCCGGAGGCGATCTCCTGAATCCCCGAGATGGGATTGGCGGCGGCGGCGTCTCCGGAAGGTTTTCCGTATCGTGGCTCACGGTCGTCGGGGGTTTCGCGACGAAGGCTTTAAGTAGGCGGAAGGGCAGGTCGGGGAGGCGCCACGGGGGCCCCACACAACAGGGCCGCGCGGGCCCCTTGCTGGCCGCGCCGCCCGGTGTGGCGGCGCCTCGTGGCCCCACTTCGTCTCTCCCTCGGACTTCTGGAAGCTTCGTGCAAAAATAAGACCACGGGCGTTGATTTCGTCCAATTCCGAGAATATTTCCTTACTAGGATTTCCGAAACCAAAAACAAGCGAGAAAACAACGAATCGACTCTTCGGCATCTCGTCAATAGGTTAGTGCCGGAAAATGCATAATAATGACATATAATGTGTATAAAAATGTGAGTATCATCATAAAAGTAGCATGGAACATAAGAAATTATAGATACGTTTGGGACGTATCAGGCGACAAGTTAGGCGTCACGCACCCGGGAGTGCCGGAGGGTGTAAGGGTATATTGCCCCTATGTGTGGTTTTGGTAATTAATGACAACCCCTATGGACTAATGTTTTCATTGAGTTTATATGAAGGAATATCCCATAGGTACTACTTGTACTCCATGTGTTGGATTCAAGTATGGATGCCATGAAGATAAAGGTATACCTTGTGTATTGGCATCAAGATCATCGGTATGAAGATATATATATGATATGATCAAGAAGAAGAAATGAAGATGGAGTTCTTATGTGGAACTCAATATTAGCCATGCTCTATATTATGTGAGTATGAGAAGATACAAGGTTGAGTTGGGCAAGTTCAAGATGAGCATCTTGAGTGAATCACATGCTTGAAGCTTGCCGTCCATTTGGTGATAATGGACATGTGAAGACTTGCATCAATGGAGCTTTCCCATCATAGTGTATGGGGGAGCATTTGTGAGTCTCCACAAAGCAACAATGATCAAGTGAGGCATTCCGGCTTGTGTAGAGCTTGAAGAGTTATCATCAAGATCAAGCGGGATGCGCAAGGCAAAGGTATGACCTTGATAGGTTTTCCTTTTACCGGTCTCAAGGTGGTTGATGGGAGACCGGATTATAGGATAGATAGCCGCACTATCAAGAGGGGCTTTCGGTTGGGTAATTTGATCACACCGTCTTAGGGAGCTCAATCCTTTGCATACTTTGCATATCCTTATTGCTTCTTGGTGTTTCTATGTTTAAGGTTCTTGATCTTGTTGCTAGCTTTACAACAAGCCCAAGTTCATCAAAAACGGAGTTCGCATGCATCTTCTATTGCGTTTTCGAGGTTGGGTGATTTTATCGGTTATTCATGATATAAGGTTCTACCTTTTATATTTATGATAAAATCCCCTCCTACAGATTCTTGTGTTTTCACTTTCCAGAGGATAGCATTTGTTCTTATCTCTCAAACAAAATTGGTTTCATTCGAATCGGAGTTCGGGAGCATTTGTTATTAAAGAAAAAGGAAAAAGGGAAAAAGAAGAAAAAGAAAAGAAAGGGGAGGGGCCAGCCGGCCGACCGGGCCAGCCACCGGCCCACCCGGTCCGCAACCGGCCGCCAACCGGACCGGCTTTTGGCCCGTGACCGGCCTCGGGCCCGGTCCACGACCGGCCTGCCCGGCGCTGCCCCCGGCCTGGCCGGACGCCTCCCTGGGCCGCCTCCGCCCCGCGCGGCCCATGCGGCCTGCGCAGCCAGCTCGCCCCGCGCGCCTGTGGCTGTTTGCCGCCTGTGCGCGTGCGTCGCCCCGTCCGGTCGGTGGGCCAGCCCGACCGGATGGCTGACCGGCCTCCCCAGCCCAGGCTCCGGTCAGCCGGTCGCCCCGCCGGCCTGGGAGTGTTTTCAGCCCGTTTTCCCTTTGTTTTTTCCCTGTTTTTCCCCCAACGGGTATATTTGCTTCCTAGCTATAAATAGACCTTTCTTCCACCTTGAGCTATTAAGTTCTTCCCATTCTCTCTCCTCCATTGTTGCATTTTAAGAACTTGCTCTCCCCTTTGATTCCTCCAACCATTCTTGCTCATTCTTGAGGGATCTAAGAGAGGAGATCTAGATCTACACTTCCACCAATCCATTTCTTCTCTAAGTGAGGTAATCTCTTGGGATCTAGATCTTGGAGTCTTTGGTTGACTTTCCCCTTTGTTCTTCCTCTCCAATCTCATCCTAGCATTCGTTGCTTTGGTGGGATTTGAGTGTGAAGGACTTGAACACCTCTAGTGTTCTTGCTTTGCATCATTGCATAGTGTTGAGCTCTCTACCACGATTAGTTCGAGTGAGAGACCGTGAGCTTGTTACTCTTGGAGGGTGACCTCCTAGTTGGCTTGGTGATTGGTGCTCCGGTGATCTCTTCAAGAAGATTGTGAAGAGGCCCGGGCTTCTCCTTCGTGGAGCTTGTGAAGTGGTTGTGGAGCTTGCCATCTCCGGAGCGGAGGAAAAGCTAACCATAAGGAAAGGGCCATTATCCTTCGTGGGTGTGGTTCGGAGAATAGGGTGAGCCTTCGTGGCGCGGGGAATCCTTCGTGGGACCTCCACTCCTCCAAACGTGACGTACCTTCTTGCAAAGGAAGGGAACACGGGAATACATCCTCGTCTCCGCGTGCCTCGGTTATTTTTATACCCGAGCTCTCTTTCCTTGTGATAGCCATCGTGCTTGAAGTACATATATCTTGCTATCACTTGTGCTACATATATCTTGTGCCTATCTTGCTTAGCTCTAGTTGCTATTGGTACACTTAGTTGAGCTTAGCATATTTAGAGTTTGTGCTTGTAGACTAAACGTTAGGTTAATTCCGCATTACAAGACAAATCCGCAAGAGTTTTTAATTGCCTATTCACCCCCCCCCTCTAGGCGACATCTCGATCTTTCAATTGGTATCAGAGCAAGGTCTCTCCTTGTTTAAGGCGTCATCGCCTTGAGAGTAAAGATGTCGGCTAGTATAGTGCACAATGACACAATTGTCTTTAATGGCACAAATTATCTTTTGTGGCGAAATTGCTTGCTTTGTAATCTTCGGACCTTGTGTCCACATATAGAGCAATTTCTAGATGTCGGTTTTTCTCCTCCGATGGATTCTCAAAATCTATCTTTAGAGGATGAGAAAAACTTACATCTTGAAGCTCAAGTATCTAATGAGCTTTTATTCTCCTTGAGACCCGATTTTCGTAGGTTCTTGATATATATAAAGCGAAAATCGTCTCATGTGGATCAAGCTTAAGGAAATGTTTGGTGGATCCACTTCTCAATTGGTCGGTGGTGACTCCGAGGAGCTCTCTTCCCCTTCACATCATGAAGAGCTCCAAGTTGCTTCCACCTCCGGTCGTGATGAGTTATCATCTTCTTCCACTTCACCAACGTGTAGCAAGACACGAGGTAATGATATGGTGAGTGGTGAGGAAAATTGCAATGTTGATATTGTGCTCAATAGTGATGATTCTTCATCTCTATCCCATTGCAATGCTTCCTCTTTGGACTTAAACACATCTAGGATTGAAAATAATCTACATGCTTGTGTTGATAGTCCTTGCATATCATGTGTAAATTGCTTACATAAATCCCATGATGATATGCTTGCCTTGTCTTGCTCCCATAATCAAAATGCTTCTATTTCCTCTAGTTGTTTGTTGACTAACAATGTAGAGGAAACCGAACACTCTATGGATCAAGACATGTTTTCAAATGAGGATTCAAGAATTTCTTCATCCTCATCCTCCGTATGCACATGTGCCTTATGGCAAATGGATCAAAGGTATCTCCTACTTTGACTCCTAACACTTCCTCTAATGATGAGAGTGATGATGATGATAATGATGAAGAATATAATACCTTGGTGCATAATATGGCAATGGTATATGCTTCTCTTCATGGTAATAAAGAAGCTCGTGCTAATCTCGAACACTCTATGGATACCTTGAATAAATATAGGGAAACCATAGTGGAGTTGGAGTCCCATGTTGAAAATGGGGAAATGAGATTCACTCTCCTCAAGCATGAGCTAAAAGATGAGAAGCATACTAATTTTATGCTTACACAAAAAATTGAATCCTATATGCATGAAAATGAGAAAACTATTGTTGATGCTTGTGCTACTAACTCTAATTCTTGTGAAGCATCTACCTTAAAGGAGAATGTTGAGCTAAGGGCTCAACTTGAGTTGCTAACTAGCAATTATAGGGAATTGGAAGAAAGTCATAAAAAGCTCTCAAGCTCTCATGATGATCTTCTAATTTCCTATGATGGGCTAAAGTTAGCTCATGAGGCAAGTATCACTAAAGTAGTATCTTGTGAGCCTCATGTGGACATTAGCACAACCTCAACTCAAAATGCTATTTTGCCATGTGCTAGTCCTAGTAGTCCATCTAGTCAAACTAGTGATACACCTTGTGTTGGATTACTTGCTTTGCCTCATTGCTCTAACAATGAAGCTTCTACTTCCTCTAGTACTTGTATTTCTACTAACCATGTAGAGGAAATTAAAGAGCTTGAGGCCCAAGTCCTTTCTTTGAAGAAAGACTTGGAAAAGCGTCATGAAGGGAAATCCGCACTTGACAAGATGCTAAGTGTGCAACAATCCCCCAATGACAAGAGTGGACTTGGATTCAACTCCAATAACAAGAACAAGTCCAAGAGCAAGAGGAACAAGAAGAAGGGCCAAGACAAAGTCGAAGATCCGGCCAAGTTGGTTTGCTTCAAGTGCAAGGTTGAAGGGCATCATGTTAGATCATGCCCATTGAAGAAGAAGAAGCACTTGAGTGTGAAACAACAAGGGAAACGGCCACAAGGTCAAGGTCAAGCTCATGCTAGACCTCAAGTTGAAGATAGGCCACTTCCCAAGAAGAATCAAGATATTGTTCCCCAAGAGAAGAAATCAATAAAGAAGAGAAAGGGGAACACTTGCTACTTATGTCGTGAGAAGGGGCACTTTGCTTCTACTTGCTTAGGTGGTACCTTATCTAACCCTATAATTGTTGATGATGATTATTCTCTAGGGAAGGATAAGGATGGCAATGTGTTTGCCAAGTTTGTTGGAACTCAAAGTGGTTTCAAGAAAAGAACCATTTGGGTTGCCAAGCCTATTGTGACTAACCTCTTAGGACCCAACTTGGTTGGGACCAACAAGCTCAAACTTGATCAATAGGTACAAATGGAGGTCATTGGAGACTTGGCTACTTCATGAAGAATTAAGGGATCTTCATATATTATATTTTGACCAAGCCAAGTCGTATGGATTATCATCTATATCTTATATCCAATGTTCCTCTTTGCGGTACATTGGAGATGCAATGGAGGCTTGTCTCATCTATAAGGAAGGTGTTGTCACCATATGAAAATTGGAGCCGAGCTAGGATGATCGATGAACTCTTATCTACTACATCATGCCATTGCTATATCGGTAACAAGTATCTTATTCATGCACACTCATATAGCATCCAACCTCTTGTAGGTTGCATCTTGGCATGAAATTCTTTATTTCGAAAATATTGCGATTCTTGAAAAGATCCTTTTAAAGAAAACTTCTTATTGTACATTTGAGTAATTTGAGAAGATGCATATGATAGGTTATATATATATATATATATATATATATATATATAAATATATATATATATATATATATCATATTTATGATTCACCTATCACAAATATGCCCTCTAGCAATTTATTGCATATCAATTCCTCAAAGAGCTCTTGTGTACAATATTGATGAAATTGTGAAATAAATCCGTATTTGTGATACTTGTTGCCTCTCTCAAAACATTCCAACTAGCTTTACTTCCCTTATTGTTAGTTGTGATGTTTTTGAGATTTTCTTGGTTGAAGCTCATTCATATACCACAAGTGTGTAAATTGGAGCCATAGGCTATATATGCTTTTTAAGCAAACATCCTTGGTATATTTTATGACTTCATCTTGGATATCATGTCTTATTTATTTTGTTAACCTCTTGTGTGTGCATGTTTCTTTATGGATCACTATGTCCACTTTAGAAACTTATATACATGAGAGCGTTAATCCATCAACTTGATATCCTTGTTCCTTTCCAACCATCTTTTACCCTTTTGCTTTTAGTGGTGTTGGTAAAGAAGATTTATGAGTGCTTGGTTTACTTGTTTTTCTTCATGCACTCATATCTCGTAATTGTTGGACTCAAGTTATTCTTGATAAGCATATTATTTTTATCTTGGGTGTGTTCTAAATGATATAGAGGGAGTGAGGATTCCATGTTTGTGCATATTGTATTCAAATGCAAACATTATAAATTGTGCTCGAACCTTGGGGAGCTTTCTTATTTTATTTAGAACACTATATCTCTCTTATCATGATATCTTTGTTTGTCCAATTGGATCTTTGATTGCTTGCTTTATTTGTTGAAGCTCACTTCATCATGTTATCTTTATGCAATCTTTGATCCTCAATATAGTTTGACTTCCTTCAAGTATTCATCATTGGATATGTGCACTTGATTCCACTCAAATTATGAGAAGTGCACACTTTGGGGAGGAACTCACATTATATTGGCCTTCTAAATTTTTCACCCATTTTGACAATCGATGCCAATGGGGGAGAAGTTTAGAGGGTTTAAGGGAATGGTTTTATACTTAAGTTTGGTTTGTGCTTAAGTGTTTTGCCTCTCATGCATTCCATATTTATATGTCTTGCATGGTTGTATATATATAGTGGAAATTATCCCAAAGGTTAATCTTGACAATATATGCAATGAATTCATGTTCATCACACGTGCATACATTGTGGGGGAGTTTTCTCTATATATATTGGTTCTACTCACATCTCTTGCATTTGTTGTAGTTGTGTGAGTAGAGCCGGTTTTGATATGGGCTAGTAGCTTTGTGTTACTTGACCATATCAAATACAACCTCTTGTATACAACTTATTCTCGGATAAGTTGCGTACTTGTTTCTAATATTCATTATATAAACCCTCTTATTGTGGTTGTCATCAATTACCAAAATGGGGGAGATTGTAAGGGTATATTGCCCCTATGTGTGGTTTTGGTAATTAATGACAACCCCTATGGACTAATGTTTTCATTGAGTTTATATGAAGGAATATCCCATAGGTACTACTTGTACTCCATGTGTTGGATTCAAGTATGGATGCCATGAAGATAAAGGTATACCTTGTGTATTGGCATCAAGATCATCGGTATGAAGATATATATATGATATGATCAAGAAGAAGAAATGAAGATGGAGTTCTTATGTGGAACTCAATATTAGCCATGCTCTATATTATGTGAGTATGAGAAGATACAAGGTTGAGTTGGGCAAGTTCAAGATGAGCATCTTGAGTGAATCACATGCTTGAAGCTTGCCGTCCATTTGGTGATAATGGACATGTGAAGACGTGCATCAATGGAGCTTTCCCATCATAGTGTATGGGGGAGCATTTGTGAGTCTCCACAAAACAACAATGATCAAGTGAGGCATTCCGGCTTGTGTAGAGCTTGAAGAGTTATCATCAAGATCAAGCGGGATGCGCAAGGCAAAGGTATGACCTTGATAGGTTTTCCTTTTACCGGTCTCAAGGTGGTTGATGGGAGACCGGATTATAGGATAGATAGCCGCACTATCAAGAGGGGCTTTCGGTTGGGTAACTTGATCACATCGTCTTAGGGAGCTCAATCCTTTGAATACTTTGCATATCCTTATTTCTTCTTGGTGTTTCTATGTGTAAGGTTCTTGAGCTTGTTGCTAGCTTTACAACAAGCCCAAGTTCATCGAAAACGGAGTTCGCATGCATCTTCTATTGCGTTTTCGAGGTTGGGTGATTTTATCGGTTATTCATGATATAAGGTTCTACCTTTTATATTTATGATAAAATCCCTCCTACAGATTCTTGGGTTTTCACTTTCCGGAGGATAGCATTTGTTCTTATCTCTCAAACAAAATTGGTTTCATTCGAATCGGAGTTCGGGAGCATTTGTTATTAAAGAAAAAGTAAAAGAAGAAAAAGAAAAGAAAAGGGGAGGGGCCAGCCGGCCGACCGGGCCAGCCACCGGCCCACCCGGTCCGCAACCGGCCGCCAACCGGACCGGCTTTTGGCCCGTGACCGGCCTCGGGCCCGGTCCACGACCGGCCTGCCCGGCGCTGCCCCCGGCCTGGCCGGACGCCTCCCTGGGCCGCCTCCGCCCCGCGCGGCCCATGCGGCCTGCGCAGCCAGCTCGCCCCGCGCGCCTGTGGCTGTTTGCCGCCTGTGCACGTGCGTTGCCCCGTCCGGTCGGTGGGCCGGCCCGACCGGACGGCTGACCGGCCTCCCCAGCCCAGGCTCCGGTCAGCCGGTCGCCCCGCCGGCCTGGGAGTGTTTTTAGCCCGTTTTCCCTTTGTTTTTTCCCTGTTTTTCCCCCAACGGGTATATTTGCTTCCTAGCTATAAATAGACCTTTCTTCCACATTGAGCTATTAAGTTCTTCCCATTCTCTCTCCTCCATTGTTGCATTTTAAGAACTTGCTCTCCCCTTTGATTCCTCCAACCATTCTTGCTCATTCTTGAGGGATCTAAGAGAGGAGATCTAGATCTACACTTCCACCAATCCATTTCTTCTCTAAGTGAGGGAATCTCTTGGGATCTAGATCTTGGAGTCTTTGGTTGACTTTCCCCTTTGTTCTTCCTCTCCAATCTCATCCTAGCATTCGTTGCTTTGGTGGGATTTGAGTGTGAAGGACTTGAACACCTCTAGTGTTCTTGCTTTGCATCATTGCATAGTGTTGAGCTCTCTACCACGATTAGTTCGAGTGAGAGACCGTGAGCTTGTTACTCTTGGAGGGTGACCTCCTAGTTGGCTTGGTGATTGGTGCTCCGGTGATCTCTTCAAGAAGATTGTGAAGAGGCCCGGGCTTCTCCTTCGTGGAGCTTGTGAAGTGGTTGTGGAGCTTGCCATCTCCGGAGCGGAGGAAAAGCTAACCATAAGGAAAGGGCCATTATCCTTCGTGGGTGTGGTTCGTAGAATAGGGTGAGCCTTCGTGGCGCGGGAATCCTTCGTGGGGCCTCCACTCCTCCAAACGTGACGTACCTTCTTGCAAAGGAAGGGAACACGGGAATACATCCTCGTCTCCGCGTGCCTCGGTTATTTCTATACCCGAGCTCTCTTTCCTTGTGATAGCCATCGTGCTTGAAGTACATATATCTTGCTATCACTTGTGCTACATATATCTTGTGCCTATCTTGCTTAGCTCTAGTTGCTATTGGTACACTTAGTTGAGCTTAGCATATTTAGAGTTTGTGCTTGTAGACTAAACGTTAGGTTAATTCCGCATTCTTACAAGACAAATCCGCAAGAGTTTTCAATTGCCTATTCACCCCCCCTCTAGGCGACATCTCAATCTTTCAGAGGGGCCGTCGTTGTAGAAGGCGGATGACGACGGAGAGAAGACTCCCGGAACATACACCGGCACGTTCGTACTATATGGGCTCGCGTTGGTGGTGGCGATACACCCGGCCATTATGTGCTGGTGCTGGAGCGCCGCTAGAGCCTTCTTCTCCTGCTCCGCCGCCCTCCGTCCTTTCCGCTCCGCCGTCGACATCTTCCTGCGCAGACAGTCTTGATGCCACTGATCATCGGTCCATCCTTCCGGCTTCTTCTTCGGGGCCGGCGCCTTTCGCGGCTTCGCGAACGACGCTTTCGCCCCTTTCGTCGCATTGCCCGGCGGCTTCTTGGCCGCTTTCTTGGCCATCTTTTTGGGGGCTATCGGCGGCGCCATGGAATGGGGAGAGGGTAGCGGCGGCGGGTGGTGTGATGACCCAGCGTACCACTGCATGGTGTAGTACACAAGTCGTTGACATAACACAAGTGAAACACCGTTCCACCCATATTACATCTCTCAGAGTGGTACAACAGAAACATATGCGAGTCCAAGGTATGTCTATAGAAGTACACACGAGCTGTTTACATAAGATCAACACAACCTCCTACTATACAGTGAGGTAAAACTTCAAATAAAGCTCCAGAAGAACGACTCGTAATCTATATTATTGCTAACTCAAGTTCAAGAGCTACTTAGCTTGCTATAGAAATCTAGCTACTTAGGTGCTAGGATTAGGGAAAGGTTCCCTTCTATTACTAGTCTAGGTTTCCATTATAGC